>NC_056726.1:1843061301-1843248801 GCF_019279795.1 Protopterus annectens | reverse complement strand
TTTTTTTCAGGAGGTATGCTTTGGTAGACATTCCAAAGATGTTCTTCATCTCACATTGCTGCAGTCCTTACACTTGGGTAGTCCGCTGTCCTCGGTCGGCCCGAATATCAAAGTATTAGGCTGACGTCGGTCAAGGCGCTTAAGACTGACATCAGAACGTCAGGGTACAAATGCGCATGACCGACGTCATATCCTCAGTCTTTTTTGCCGCATGGTCCGATGCAGAAGCAGCGTTGCAAGTGCCGTTCGGCGTTCTGAAATTTTTCGAATTCGGAGTTTCAGACCGAGTCAAAGTTGGCTAAGTACCCCGTTGGGGAATATTTTAGTTTTTTCTTGCCTCAGTGGTTTACCGGATGTCAGAAAAAGTGAATAACTGTATTTCTTGTGGGAAGCAGATACCGCATAGGGATTATCATACTTTGTGTATTCCTTGTTTGGGGCCTGAGCACGACATTGTTGGGTGTCGCTTTTGTGCTAGGTTCAATAAGCGCACTATTAAGCGAAGGTTAGATTGTGCCAGGTTGGTCTTCGGGAAGCGGTGCAATTATAATATGCCGTCTGATGCTCCGACGCCCGCTTCTTCGAAGAAGCGCATAGACAAAGCAGCTAAACCCAGGCTAGAAGAGTCGTCCGTACCGGACGCCGGTTCTTTAGAGGCGTCAGTGGAACCGGTGGTTCCGCCGGAGGCTTCTCTGGAGTCCCAGGGAGAGACTTTGATTTTGCAGGATGTGGCCTCTCTGGAGGCAGGTCAGGCTGAAGGGGCTTCTCAGGTTACTGTACTCCCCTCCCTTCCTAGGGTGGTTAGGCCCTCTCCTTCTGTTTCCAAGGCTTCTCCCAGAGGCAGGCCAGGTTTAGCTTCTGTTGGTGTCACTCCTAGTTCTACAGGATCTGTGCCCAAGAAGCACATGCTTAAAATGGCAGAAGATTTAATTACTTTGATTAGAGGTTCTTTGCCCCCTCCTGATAAGAGGCCTAGGGTGGAACCAGAGTTGGGGAGTTTTGAGCAGGCTTCGGATGTTTCAGAGTCTTAGGCTGAAGACTTGCAGGAGTACTCTCCTTATTCTGATTCTGATGCAGATGATTCGACTCCTTCTGCTTCTCCTCCAGAGGATTTTTCTTTTCAGAGACTCTTCATTCCATGAGGGAACATTTTAAGTGGGAAGGTCAGGACTTCTCTGATTCCAGGAAAAGGCTTCGGGAATTTTTGCTTTTACCCCAGCATAGGCCTTTGGCTATACCACCTGTTCTGGATGTTGTGGAGGATGTGTTTGCAGAGGCTTCACTTAATCCTGATTCTTTGCCTCCTGCTCCTGTTAAACCGGATAGGTATTACAGGGTGCCTGAGGCTCATAAATATCTTTATAAGAGTCCTAGGGCGGACCCAGAAACTGTTAGTCAGGGACCTAAGGGTGTCAAGGCCTCTGTTGTAAAAAATCCGGTTCCTCCAGATAAAGAGGCCAGAGCTTTGGATAGATGGGGAAAGAAAGTCTATACTTCTTCCACCTTAGCTATGAGGGCTTTGAATTGCCAGTTTCACATGTTGAAATATCAAAACTATCTTCTTTCTCAATTGAAGTCTAAGGTAGATGCTCTGGCGGAAGGCATTGAGTGTAAAGAATTACAAGATTTGGTGCATGTCTCGGAACAGGTGGGTAAGCATTCTTTACAATGTGGTTTTGATGCTGTACAGGCCTCGTCTAGGGTGGCTGCCACTGGTTCAGTTCTTCGCAGGCACGCCTGGCTGAGGGATCAGAATTTATCTGACCATGTTAAGACAAGGATTTTGGATGCTCCTTTACAGTCTGATGTGTTGTTTGGTTCACCTGTGGAGTCAGTCTTGAAGAAAATGGAGGACAAGGCTAAGTCTATGCAGGCTGTTAAAGATTTTTTGCAAGTTCAGCCTCCGAAGTTTAGTAGGAATTGGCCTGCTAAGGGGTGGACGTATCCTTCTTATGATTCTCAGTCTAGAGGTAGATCTAGACGTGGTAGGGGCAGAGCTCAGAGTTCCTTCAGATCTAGAACGGGGAGTTCACCTGCACAGTCTTCGGGTGAGGGCAGGGGCCAGTCCTTTCGTAAACAGGCCCAATGACCTACCTTTTCAGCTGCCAGATCCTTCTTGCCTGGCAGCACCTTTGGGAGGAAGGTTGGCACTCTTTAAGGAAAATTGGAGTTTGATTACTCAAGACAGATGGGTATTGGATATCATACACCAAGGTTACAAGTTTTATTTCCATACCTTGCCTCCTTTCAAAGGCATGCCAGACGTTCCTCCTCAGCAAAGACTAGAGGCTCACAAACAAATTTCTCTGCTACTTCAAATAGGGGCCATACAACCGGTCCCTCTACCAGAAGTGGGCCTAGGATTTTATTCTCGCCTGTTCCTAGTACCAAAGAAGGGGAACACGTGGAGACCAATTTTGGATTTATCTATCCTCAACACATATCTGGACATTCCCAAGTTCAAAATGTTGACGTTACAACAGCTTTTGCCTCTGCTGGGCAAAGATCACTGGATGGTGACTCTGGATCTCAAGGAGGCTTACCTTCATGTTCCTATCAGGCTCAGTTGCAGGAAGTATCTGTGTTTTCGGGCTGGGACTTCTCATTATCAGTTCTCTGCATTGCCCTTTGGCTTATCTACTGCGCCCAGAGTGTTCACGAAAGTTCTGGCTCCAGTGATAGCTTTCTTCAGGCTCAGAGGAATACAGATCTATCCTTATTTGGACGATTGCCTGATTCTGGCCCAAGAAAAGGACGAACTTCTTCATCATTTACAGTATGTGATAGCAGTGCTAAGATGCCTGGGGTATTCTGTGAACGAAATAAAGTCCAGTCTAGTACCCTCTCAGGACAGACTGAATACAGCGTCCCAGATGGCCTTTTTGACCCCGGACAAACAAAAGAATCTTTCTCTTTACTTCCATCAATTGTCTCATCAGTCCAGGCTGACTGCAAGGACAGTCCTTCAAGCCTTGGGGTTCATGGCATCTTGTATTCTGGTGCTTCCCAATGCCAAACTGCATATGAGGAAGCTACAATGGTATCTCAAAAATGTATGGACACAGCACTGCCAAGATATGGACACTGTCATTCAGATAATACCTTGCATTCAAAAGGAGTTTTTGTGGTGGGCTCAGGAATGTCACCTAAACAAGGGACTCTCTGTGACCCGACCAGAGGCGAGTCAGATTCTAACGACAGATGCCTCAGACAAAGCTTGGGGAGCTCATCTAAATGGAAAGTGGGTACAAGACACGTGGCCTGCCAGACTTCAACATCTACATATCAACTTGAAGGAGATGTTAGCAGTCCAATTTGCATTAATAGCTTTCAAGGATTTACTTCTTCCAGGGCAGGTGTTGGTTCTAACAGACAACACAACTGTCATGTGGTACATCAACAAGCAAGGGGAACGATTCTTATCCTCTATGCAGACAAGCAATGATTTTGTGGGAGACTGCTCTCAGTTTACAGCTGAATCTTCAGGCAAGGTTTCTGCCGGGAGCACAGAACTCCTTAGCAGATGTGTTGAGCAGACAAATTGTGGATCCCCACGAGTGGAAATTGGATCCTCATGTATTCCAGAAATTGACAGTGTTATGGGGAACTCCAGACATAGATCTGTTCGCTTCTCCACTAAACTACCAGCTGCCAAAGTTTTGCACAAAAAGGTTTCATCCCACAGCTTGGAAAGTGGATGCTCTTTCATTCAAGTGGAGCAATCTTCATGTGTATGCCTTTCCACCTCTGCCTCTCCTCCCAAAGGTACTCCTGAAGGTCAGACAGGACAAGCCAAAGATGATTTTAATAGCTCCAGATTGGCCTCGACAGCACTGGTACCCATTACTGAGAAGTCTGGTACGGAGCCTCCATGGCCTTTGTCTTGATTCCACACCTGCTGTCTCAGGAGAACAGTCATTTACTCATTGTCAAACTTCACTCTCTACATCTAACAGCCTGGCATATTCTGTTTTAAACCCTGGAGGGTCTCAGCTTCCACAGCAAGTTTTGAATGTTATTTTGGAGGCCAGAAGGCCTAGTACAAGGAAAGTGTATGCAGATAAATGGAAGAGATTTTTATTTTGGAGTACAGCAAAGGAATTTGATGTTTCTAAGCCTAATTTAAGTGTGGCTCTTCAATATCTTACTGAGTTACTGGACAAAGGTTTGTCCTTCTCTTCTATTAAGGTTCATGCTGCAGCAATTTCTGCTCACTATGACTGTGACCCACCATTGTTTTCTCATCCTTTGTTTAAGCAATTCCTTAGAGGGGCAAAGAATATAAGACCCCCACGTAGAGCTCCTACTCCTGCTTGGGATCTCAATTTTGTGTTGGAGAAACTCACTCTACAACCTTTTGAGCCTGCAGCTACTGCAGAGTTGAAATATTTGTCATGGAAGACTGCTTTTTTGTTGGCCATTACCTCTGCGAGAAGGGT
Source organism: Protopterus annectens (assembly GCF_019279795.1). Taxonomy (NCBI): domain Eukaryota; kingdom Metazoa; phylum Chordata; order Ceratodontiformes; family Protopteridae; genus Protopterus; species Protopterus annectens. The sequence continues at coordinate 1,843,244,362 of NC_056726.1, read as the reverse complement.
TTCTGAATTACAGGCCCTTATGGCGGTTGAGCCTTTCTTAATTTTCCATAAGGATAGGGTATCTTTGCACTAATCCTTCCTTTATGCCTAAAGTGGTTTCTAGTGTGGCTTTAAACCAAACTATTCATTTGCCTACTTTTTATGCAAACCCCCAAAATAAAGGGGAAAAGATTTTGCACTCTTTGGATTTACACAGGCAGTTGCGATATTATTTGAGCAGAACTAAAGGGTTCAGGCAGTCTCAGCAGTTATTTGTTTCATTTGCTTTGGGTTCTCAGGGCAAGCCTGTGTCAAAACAAACTATTTCTAAGTGGATTGAGTTTTGTATTGCTTTCTGTTATTCCCATCATGGTAAGGTGATTCCAGCTGGGATTAGGCCTCATTCCACTAGGGCTACTGCCACTTCTACAGCTTTTTAAGGGGTGGCAACTAAAGATATTTTGGAGGCAGCTACTTGGAGTTCAGTGCATACTTTCTCTAAGCATTACCACCTTCCACTTTACTCTAAATCTAGGGCTGGTTTTGCCACTGCAATTTTACAGGGCATTTTGGCGGCTCCTAATGCTTTATAGTTTTGCCATCCTCCCTTACCTCTGCTTTGGGATTCTACCCAAGTGTAAGGACTGCAGCAATGTGAGATGAAGAACATAGTACAGTTTTGTACCTACCATAAATGTAGATGTTCGAAGATCCACATTGCTGCAGTCCAATTTACCTCCCTCCTTCCCTCTGTAGTTAGAGGCGGTTGTGTGGTTTGGGTTGTGAATATTGTGGATATTGTATATATTGTACATATGATTAGTGCAAGGGTGGTTGGTTGTTTTTTGCTGTTTTTTGGTTTTGACCTTTCTTTTTAGGGTCTTCTGACATCTGGGGCAAGAAAAGACTGAGGATATGACGTCGGTCATGCGCATTTGTACCCTGACGTTCTGATGTCAGTCTTAAGCGCCTTGACCGACGTCAGCCTAATACTTTGATATTCGGGCCGACCGAGGACAGCGGACTACCCAAGTGTAAGGACTGCAGCAATGTGGATCTTCGAACATCTACATTTATGGTAGGTACAAAACTGTACTTTTTCTGTTGTGATAAGTTTAAATTTTTGAAATCAGCTTTAGAGAGAGAAAAATAGTTTTATTTGGACCATTTGCTACTCTGGTCCACATATAATATGATACAAGAAGGGAAATTTAGGTAATTTCCAAGATTTTTCAGGCCCTTCTCTCATGCCTAAGAAGCAAATTAGAAATGGCATGAGGAGAGTAATAACAAATGGGAGCCTTTCCAATAAAGGACTAGTGTACAAAGTCAGGATGGCTAAGCTAGCACGCCTCCTTCATTCAACCTATCCCTCCTCTCCTTCCACAAGCTCTTGAGATCTGTCCCAGCAAATGTCTGATTATTTCTCTTTGGTAGCAGATTGTGACAGACTCATGGGGTTAATGATAGTTCAGGAGGGATACAGCTGGAACTGAATACAAACCCTTTCAGGCGATTCCTCCCCACCTGCCAAACCAAACAGAATGTTCTCCTCAGGTTCTTCAGCTTTGCTCACCCTAGGAGTCACAGAAATGGTGACATTTATTAAAGAGGGGCAAAGGCTTCTATTTTGGAATGCTTCTGGTAACAAAAAAGGGCCTTCTTGGAGACCATTTTTTTAAATCATTCATTCCTGTCCAGTGTCTCTGCATTACATTTTGGGTTATCTGCTACTTCATGTGTTTGCAAGGTGTCTAACTCCAGTCATAGCTTATAGCAGGCCGAATAGCACTCCTATTTTGTTCCTTATGTTGGTAACTTATCTTTACAGAGTCCTCTACCAGATGTCACAAGTCCTTAATATGTTTCAACTCTTCTGACTAGTCTGGGCACAAGGCTGTATCCTCTTTACAGGCTTGCTGTGATTTCTTGGGAATTAGTTTCAGTATTCTGTAACCCTGTGAGCATTTCACTTTCTTTGGATTACAGGTCATTTGGTTTGCATTCTGTGGTTTAATTAGAAGGCTATCACATAAGGCACCCTTATGGTCTAGATGGCATATAACTCCAAAGATGGAGATGCCAGGGCAGCAAGGTTTAGAATCTGCATTCACAGGTAGTCTTCTAACTCCCTTTGCAAGGGATGCTAAAGATGTCCTATTTTCTATTTTATTTTATTTTCTGGGGACTCCTATTTTTTGGCCCCTGAAATTAATGATTTCTTAGAAAGCATGAAGAAGAACGGTCATACCCTTTTGGCTGCAAGGCTGAGGATCCACTTTCTGCAGCTTACCAGTAGCAGAGTGGAGGTGTATTACTGGAGACATTACTTATGGGTGTCAGCAGCTGTTTCAGCATGGCCTGTAGAGTAGTCCTGACTTTCATCTCCCATCCCTGCTAACAGAGGTGGTCAGAAGTTGGTTGTTGAGTCTTTCGGCTTTTCCCGGTTAGGGGTCGCCACAGCGGAACTCTGGTCCGCTAATGATTGGCAGTAGATTTTTATGTGCCTAGTTGCTGGCCCTGACGCACAACCTTCAACGAAGGTACGCCCCTTCACGCATGTCTCCACACACAAGACGCTCTAGCTGAGAATCAAACAGGACAACGTCTTACTGTGAGGCGACAACGCAACCGCAGCACCACCAGGTAGTCAGAAGTTGGTACCGTTTCCTAAACAATGGGGTGCTTTCACATCCCCTTAGTGTGGATACAAGTGATAGCCCAATTATTGATTTTAAGCCTTCTCCCCTTGTTTTTTTAAAACATTTTTTTAACTGGATAAGCCCACAAGAATCTTACAAGATGTGCCTTCCAGCTAGAAAAAACAGGCATTTAAAGGAGATGCAAAATCCTCTCAGAATGACAGCCATTCAGCAGGTTCCACAAACCAGCTAGGACTTGCTGCATATTTAGTAAAGAAGACTAGAGAGATCAGGCATGTCCTTAAGAGTTGAACAGCCTTACTTAGTACCAGAATTTCTGAAGAGCCCTTCCTTATGCTCACCCTTTGGTCACTCCTGCGTCTGTCCAGAGGATAGTGGATGTACTTATTGCACCCTCAAGATACTTTACTTGTATATAAAGATAGAAAACGTTGAAAAAAAGCTCCACTAATTTCATACAGTAGCCAGTTGCTTCCAGTTCCGCACCTCTCATTTGGCTTTACTGATTCCTCAGTGTTTAGAATGCATGTTTGTCCTAGATATAGCTGATCAATTAGGCTACATTGCAGAAGAGTGCTCCTCTCTCTTTAGACGACTGAGTACCAGGTTTCAAGTCCATTGATGGTCTCATGTGCTTGCACCTTTCACTGTTTGGGATTGCTGTGAACTAAATCTTTTTTTCTCATTCCCTGTCCGCACTTGACTTTCAAAGCCTGCATCTCCGTACCATGATTTGTTGATTCTTTTTTCATTGGGAAGTTTTGTTCAGTGCATATGATAGCATCATGTTCTGTGCAGGCTCTCCCCAACTATAAAGCTCTACTAAAGGGCATTATTTCTGATGGCAGTGCTAGTCATGGTGGTTCATCATACAAGCTAGTCAGAGATCAGGATCACTTTGGCATTGCAAAAGGAATCTGGCCCAGTAGACCCCTCCCCCTAACTTAAGTATGGAAGCCTTTTTTTCTGCCTCTTCTTATACTGACATTGACCACAGATGCATTAGCCTTAGAATGGTGCAGCTGCTGTATAGGGCACACAGGTTGATAATGCCTGTGAGCCAGTCAGTAGACCAGATTTCATGTCAGTATCAAGGATAAGAGAACAATTCTATGCATGATTATCCTACAGCTGCATGTTATTGAAAGTTAAGCCTCCAGTCTGTCAGACAGCATAGCTGTGGTCTGGTATATAAACAAGCAAAGGAGAATTCATCCTTACTTCCGTGTAGGGAAGCCATAAGAGTTTGGAAGTTAGTTTTCACAAGCAATTGGTTATAAAGAGACATTCACTTTCATTAACTCTTGGATCTTATGCTGTGAGCATTAGAACCACTTGACAAATAAAACTATACCATGATGCCAGCTGTGCATCATCCCCTATACCATAATGTACCACGAACCATTTCTGTCTAGTTTTTTTTCCTGCTTTTCCGCCTGTTTACTCCCTAGAGGAAATGCTGGCCACCGGTCTTGTGTATGGGAAGCTTTTACCCCCCCCCCATACACTCCTGTTTACTGTATGTAAACTCTGAGATTGCATCATGTTGGGGAAAGAGAGAAAATAGGGTGCTTTTAGAGTTTGGTTTTGCCAACATGCATCTTTGAGTAAAAAGGCTTCACTGAGTTTTGATGTAGCCAGCCCCAGGTTGCTGTATCTGTGGACTAAGATTTTGTCGGTACTGGGTGTTTTAAGTTCTAATTTCTTTCAGTATCTTGTGTCATGAGATTTTTCTCCATTTCTTTTTTTATTTTTAAGGGTGCTCTTACTGAATCCTTTTCGAACAGAGGCTTGTGAATTTTCCATTCATAGTGGCCTTTATGTCTTTTTAGAGTGCCTGCTGCTGGCCGATTCTACCTGCTACCAGGTGTAACAGTTGCCTTTTTCTGTTTGAGATTACAGCAAGATACCTCTCAGGGTTAGTCTGCATCTGGTTTAATGATTTAAGACAAGTGACACAGCATGACTGTCTTGTTTTGCTTTCCCTTTAAATCTTGTAAAAATCCTCTTCAAGTCCTCCCAAAGGACGCATGACATCACTGGGGGCTTGGCATTCATGTAATCTAGATTGGTGTATATATGGACTCCATTTTTGAAACATGGTTTTATCTGAAGAAGGTTTCATTAAGACGACGCAAGCACTTATCTTGTTTTTGTCAGCATTTCAATGCCTTTTTATCGTGAACTGTGGCTCCAGGTGTACTGTGTCCATAATTTTGAACCACCTTAATTACCAGTTTTGTTTTTACCACATTCTAGATAAGGAAGGTATTTCCTCTGGTGAAGAGTATATACACTGCAAGGATTTTGTGTTGATAGAACAAGTCTGCAACAAAATGACTTGTTTCCTTTCCAAAAGGACATGAAGGTAAAAAATATTATCAAGCAGTGAATTTCCAAATGGTGTGCGGTTTGCAGTTTCTTTTTGATAAGCACAATCTGCTAGGGCTGTGTTCATATTTACTGCCTTCTTAAGAAATGACGTGTTGCAGATACTTGTCTCTGAACATCTGGACACATTATAAGCTGGATCTGGTTTCAAGGTTAAGGTTTTATGCTGGGGCCATGGTGATCAAGGGTACATTCCCTTGTGGCAGCTGTCCAGGAGGCTTAGCTAGTACTTCATTATGCCATTTCCTGTAGCAGAAGGTCTACAGCCCCAGTTGTAAAATTTGTGGGAAACTAAAGTAGAGCTGTGACTGCAGGAAGTCTCCCACTTGGAGTTCCCTTGTCTTTATAGTACTTTGTTCAGCTGTGGCCATGGATCGTTTTATGGGCCAAGGAGCCCTGACATAGCATATTGCCCTGTCAGTTCCTGTAGTGGGGACTGTACTCACTGATGCAGCATTATGGACTGCAATGTTCATTTTTGTATACTGAAATTCAGTCTGATATGTTCTGTTATGACTTTCTTCTTAATGTTCATCGTGTTTCACTGCTGCAGTCATTACACTTGGGTTATCCTGCCATCAGGCGGTCCCACAGTCGGTCAGAGTTCCAAAGTCTTGGTCCGGCGTCAGTTGCTGTCGCTTCTTCCCTGACGTCAGTGCGGAAGGGGTGTATAAGATGCAGCCGATGCCATTTTCCACAGTCTTTCTTGCCGCGCGGTGCCCGAAGCAAAAGCAGTTCGCAAGTGCCGGTCGGCCAACTCCTGAGATTTTCAGTTCGAATTTCAGAACCGAAGTCTTCAATAAAGCTAAGCACCCCATTGGGGAAACTTTTTCTTGCCTCAGACCGATGTCCGTAAAAGTTAATAATTGTATTTCTTGTGGGAAGCAAATACCTCATAAGGATTTTTCATTCTTACTGTATTCCATGCCTAGGCCCAGACCATGACGTCACTAGTTGTCGGTTTTGTGCTAGATTTAACAAACGCACTATTAAACGTCGGTTTGACTTTGCTCGACATTACTTTGGCCGAAGGTTCAATTATACCATGCCGTCGGAACAACCGACGACTGGAATACACAAAAAAACGCAAAGACAAGGATAAGGACAGGCATCCTAGGCCCAAAACTGACTATGAAGCCTCTTCTAGGCCAGTCGCCGGTTCTCAGTGAGGTGCTTTCACAGCCCCTGACACCCGCTACCTCAGAGCCACAGGCCGCCTCCTCAGAGCCACAGGCCTCCTCCGACTCCCAAATGGAGATGCCTAGGCCTCTGGAAACTCAAGGTATTGGGCCTACAGAAACTAATCCCTCAGATGGGTCCGGAGCCGCTGAGCAGGCATCTGCTTCTGAGGTTGTTTTCAGACCTTTACAACTCGCCATTAAATCTACAGCCAAGTCTAAAACTCCATTAAAGACAAAGAAGCAAGTACAGCATTCACCTGGACAGGCCTCCATGCCTAAAAAAACAGATGCTTAAAATGGCCGAAGACTTGATTACTCTGATCAGGGGTTCCCATCCTCCTCCAGATAAAAGGCCTAGGCAGGATACAGACTACGATTCCTCTGACCAGGTTTCCATTTCTTCTGATTCCTCTTCAGACCACGGATACTCTTTACCCCCCATGAGGACTCCGATGATGAAGAATCAATCCCTTCAGCCTGTCCTCCTGAGGATTACTCTTTTGGGGAAACTTTACATACCATGAGGGAGCATTTCCATTGGGAGGGCCAGGATTACTCCGAATCCAAGAAAAGGCTCGGAGACCTTCTTTTATTGCCTCAGCACAGGCCCCTTGCTATTCCGCCAGTGTTGGATATTGTGGATGATGTGTTCTCTGAATCCAGTTTAAATCCTGATTCTTTGCCCCCTGCTCCAGTCAAGCCAGACTGGTACTACAGAGTCCCTGACTTTCACAAATTTCTTTATAAAAACCCTGTTGCTGACCCAGAAATTATTTCCCAGGGTCCCAAAGGGGTAAAGGCTTCCACAGCTAAAAATCCAGTTCTCTCTGACAGGGATTCTAGAGCAGGGATTCTGGAGCATTAGACAGATGGGGGAAGAAAGTTTACACTTTTGCAACCTTAGCAGTGAGGGCTTTAAATTGCCAGTTTCACATGCTTAAATACCAACAATATTTAATGTCTCTGTTAAAACAGAAAATGCTTACAAGTTCAGAGCATCCTGACTATAAGGAAATGCAGGATATATTGCATGCAGCTGAACAAGTGGGAAAACATACTCTGCAATGTGGTTTTGATTCATTAGAGGCTTCTTGTAGAGCAGCAGTTACTGATACGAAGGCATGCTTGGTTAAAAGAACAAGGTTTACCTGATCATGTTAAGGCAAAATTATTGGATGCTCCTTTACAGCAAGATATTTTATTTGGTGTTAAGGCAGAAGAGGTTTTAAAGAAAATGGAGGATAAGGCAAAATCTGTGCAAATAGTGAAGGATTTCTTACAGGTACAGCCACCTCGATTTAGCAGAAATTGGCCCTCCAAAATTTGGTCCTTTCCAGTGTCAGACAGACCACAAAGAGGCAGTTACAGATGTCCAAGAGGCATATCTCGGCCCCAAGGCTCTTGCAGACTACGACAGTGGGGTGCTTCAACCCCAAAAGGAGGGGAAGACAAGTCACAACCTTATAGGAAACGGTCGCAATGACTTTCCCTTCAAATGCCAAGCACTTTTGGAAGCTCCCTTAGGGGGAAAAGTAGCATTTTTCTCACAAAATTGGCACATAATCACCCAAGACAAATGTGTTCTGAATATTGTGTCTCAAGGTTACAGGTTCCACTTTCGCACTCTACCAAGGCCAAAAGGAATGCCAGAACTGCCACCAAATCAATGGGCAGAAGCACAAAAACAAATTACAGCCCTCATGGACTTGAGAGCTATTTAAAAAGTGCCACAACAGGAACAAGGACAAGGATTTTACTCAAGACTTTTCTTGGTACCCAGAAAGGACAAAGCCTGGAGACCCATACTGGGCCTTTCTACTCAAAATACACATTCCGGAATTCAAAATGTTGACTCTTCAACAGCTTCTTCCCATGCTGGGCAAGAAGGCTTGGCTTGTTACTTTGGACCTCAGAGGCATACCTGCATGTCCCTATCAGACAAAACTGCAGAAGATACCTCGGATTCATAGCTGGTTCAATGCATTACAAATTCTCTTCACTGCCCTTTGGCTTATCTACTGTGCCCAGGGTCATCACAAAATGCTTGGCACCAGTAATTGCATTTTGCAGACAAAAAGGAATTCAAATATATCCATACTTGGAACGACTGCCTTATTCAAGCAGAGAGCAAGGACATTCTTCTAAAGCATCTGGCATTTGTAAAAAGATTGCTGATTTGCCTAGGGTACAGAGTAAATGAAAAGTCAAAACCAGTGCCCTCACAAGAGATGATGTTCCTGGGTGCCAGCTTAAATACAACAGCCCAGATGGCTTATCTCATGCCAGAGAAGCAATGACAACTGACTCAGTACTTTCAATTGATGGCAACAAAAACCCAACTCCCTGCAAGAAAAATTCTGCAGGCCTTGGGGTTCATGGCATCCTGCATACTACTAATACCATATGCCAGACTGCATATGAGGAAATTACAATGGTACCTAAAAAGTGTTTGGACTCAACACTGTCACAGTTTGGAAGCAGTAATATCACTTATTCCCTGCCTACAACAGGAGTTTCGATGGTGGGCACAGGCATGTCACCTCAACAAGGGACAGCCTTTCACTCTACCCACAGCCAGGCAGACTCTAACAACCGATGCTTTGGATTACGCCTGGGGAGCACACATGGCAGGAAAATGTATTCGGGGCAAGTGGGCCGCAGACCAAATACATCTTCACATCAATCAAAAAGAGATGCTAGGTACAAAATGCCCTAACAGCATTCAAGGACCTTCTGCATCCAGGACAACTATTACTAAAGACAGACAACACCACAGTTATGTGGTACATAAACAAGCAAGGGGACACTCATTCTTATCCCTTCTGCAGACAAGCCATGACCTTGTGGAACACAGCTCTAACCTATCAAGTTCATTTGCAAGCACAATTCCTGCCAGGAAAGAAAAATACTCTGGCAGACGACTTAAGCAGAAACATTATGGATCCTCACGAATGGAAATTTAAATCCACAAGTATTCAGCATGAAAACACAAAAATGGGGGAGCCCAGACATAGATCTTTTTGCCTCCCCAATGAATTGCCAACTACAGAACTTCTGCACAAGGACTTGCCACACACACAAGCATGGAAAGTGGATGCTCTCTCATTCAGCTGAAAAAGCCTAAAAGTTTATGCCTTCCCACCACTGCCTCTCCTTTCAAAGGTGCTCCTAAAAGCCAGACAAGAAAAGCCAAAAATGATCCTGATTGCCCCAGACTGTCCACGCCAGCACTGGTACCCAATCTTAAAGAGCTTAGCTCAAGGCCCACCATGGATTTTACCTCAAATTCTGCATCTTCTGACTCAACAAAACAATCAGATCCTGCACAGACAGCTCAAAACCTTAAACCTGGCTGCGTGGCAGATTCCTTAGTCAAGCAGACAACACCTCTCTCTAAAGCTGTTATGGGTGTCATTTTGGAGGCCAGGAGGCCTAGCACCAGGAAATCCTATTCAGAAAAGTGGAAGAGATTCTGTGCCTGGAACCAGGCTCAAAGCTTTGACCCTCTTATCCCAAATATTCCTCAGATATTACAATACTTAACTGAGATGCTGGACAAAGGCCTATCCTTTTCATCCATTAAGATCCACCCCTCTGCCATCTCGGCTCATTACAACACAGATCCTCCTATTTTCTCTCATCCATTGCTAAAACAGTACCTCAGAGGGGCTAAAAACATAAACCGCCCCGGAGGGCACCAACACCAACTTGGGACCTTAATTTTGTCTTGGAAAAGCTAACTTTACCTCCTTTTGAGCCAGCCAATTCAGCAGAATTAAAATGTGTCATGGAAAACTGCTCTGCTTCTGGCAATAACCTCAGCACGAAGAGTCTGAGTTACAGGCACTAATGGCAGTGGAGCCTTTCATCATTTTTCACCAAGACATGGTTTCTTTAAGAACAAACCCTTCATTTATGCCAAAAGTGGTCTCCAGTGTGGCTCTTAACCAAGCTATTCACTTGCCAACTTTTTATCCAAATCCCCAGAATAAAGGGGAGAGACTTCTGCAGTCATTGGACATAGTTTTGCCATTAACTGGGAAAACTACTCCTGTCCCAACACCTTTGCGCAACGGTTCTTGGAATTCATAAATTCCAATGGCCTGGATCAACTAATCCATAGTCCCACCAGGGGCTCCAATATCCTAGACCTGGTCATTACCAACATGGGTGCTCCATACCTATGGTCACCCCCTCGTTAGTCGGGTCTGACCATAAGCTAATCACCCTTAACATCCACATCCCACCCCCCAGTAAAGAAACCACCATAAAAAACTTCTCCAAAGCCAACTTCATGCTACTCGAGTCAGAAGTGACAAACTTCATGACACCCATGCAGACGGGAACTGAAAGTTCAACTGCTGAATCCTACACTAAGGCGCACTGTACAAGCACATCCACTCATGCATGAATCGTGCCATCCCAAATAGAACCAAAATGCTCTCCTCCAAAAAAAGGAAGCCAATCTGGTGGTCCCCTGCCATAAACAAACTTTACAACAAAAGGAAGAAACTTTTGCAGAAAAGATGAAAATCCCAGGATGCAAAAAACTCCCTTACTAGCCTCAGTAAGAAACTGAGATGCCTCATAAAATCCTCCAAAGCTAGTTACGAAAATAAATTTGCCAAAGATTCCAAAGACAACCACAAAGCATTCTATAACTATGTCAAGAATCTAAATGGCAATGCTCAGATCTGCTCTGAGCTAAAACAGAATGGCATTAAATATACTGATCCAAGGATATTGCCAATATCCTGGCAGATCGATTCAGTGCCAACTTCACCCCTCTCACCCCTAAATGGCCCATCTCAATACCGGAAGATTGCCAAATTCCAGTAATAACGGCCACACAGGTACAAAACGCACTCTAAAGCCAAGAATACAGCATCCATGGGACCAGATGACATCCCGGGCTGTGTACTACATGAACTACAATATGAACTGGCACCTCACCTAAGTGTCATGTTTAATCATAGCCTCACCTCAGGTTTCGTGCGCACTGAGTGGCACAGAGCTACAGTTATCCCAATCCACAAGGGGGGATCCACCTTGGATCCCGGAAACTACCGTCCCATCAGTCTGACAAGCCTTATCTGCAAGGCCATGGAGCGTATTATCATGGAACTTATAAACAAAGACATTGGCAACCTTCAAACACTGGACCCCACCCAGTTTGGGTTTGTGAAGGGCCGATCTTGTCTCCTGAACCTGATTGACTTCTTTGAATCAGTCTCCAGAGCCATGGACAAGGGTAAGGTGGTCCACACAGCTATCTAGACCTTGCCAAGGCCTTTGACACCAACCCCCACTCTGGAATCATAGATAAACTTACTAAGTTGGGCATTAAATCCCTATGTCATCCAATGGGTTGCTAAATGGCTTACTGATAGAACCCACACTGTAAAAGTAGCCGACTCCAAATCCAGCTCCAGACAAGTGACAAGTGGAGTACCTCAGGGTTCAGTCCTAGGGCTGCTCTTGTTTGGCATCTACTTCTCTGAAGTACAGGTCAACACTAAGGGACTCTGGCTAACAAAGTTTGCAGATGACTGCAAACTGGGAGCCATTATTGAATCCCCAAATGATGTGGATACTAAGGGCCTTACAGAAACAGATTGGTGCCAGAGCCATGGGCTCAAGCTCAATGCCAAGAAATGTATTGTTATCCCCTTTGGGAAAAAACATGTATCCATGAATTACCATATAGGTGGCAGTACACTAAACACAGAAAGTGTGATAAGAGACTTGGAGACACAGGTGGACAGTGGTCTCACCTTCGATAACCACATCGCCACAACAGTTAGGAAATCCTATGTGGCACACCTCATCACGAAGGGCTTTTCATCCAGAAAAAAGGAGGTCATTGTCCCACTGTACTCATCCCTCATTAGACCCATTATAGAATACAACGCCCCATTTGGTATGTACCTCTCAAGACATCTGCAACAACTGGAAAGGCCTCAGAAATACCTCACTAAAAGAATCACAGGCCTAAAGCAGATGCCCTACGCTGACCGCCTTAAAAAAACTCCAGCTATACTCTGTCGCATATCGTCTACTCAGAGGCGATCTCTGCTTAACATACAAGGCCATGTCAAACCCAGAGCTGTTGGACATGCTACACTTACAGAAATCCCAATCCCTCAGAGCTACACGCTCCAGGGATCTAAACCTTGTCATCACAATAAACAAAACATGCTGGAGGGATAGGTTTCTGACCCAGAGACTCCAAAGACTCTGGAATAGATTGCCCACACATGTCAAGCAGAGTGCCTCTTTGGACCTCTTCAAGAGGAACCTTGACGATTGGATGGGAGAAAGGAAATTCCTGGACCCCTGTCTAGCAGGGCAACTGACGTGATCCCTGGGGTGAAAGTAAATAATGTGGGAAGAAATAGCCAGGGAATTGTTATGGCTAGGCTTGTATGGGCCCTAGGGCTGATAGCCTAGTACCAACCTATGAACCTATACACAGACAGCTACGTTTCAAAAGCTTTCAGGAAAACTGAGCAATTGTTTGTAGCATATGCTGCAGGATCAGAGGGAAATGCTATTTCTAAGCAGACCATTTCAAAGTGGATAGGACACTGTATCCATTTCTGCTACAAACAGCATGGGAAAAATGTGTACCTAGCAACATTAGGCCACATTCCACCAGGGCAACAGCCATTTCAACTGCCTACCTTAGAGGAGTACCTACCAAAGATATCCTGGAAGCTGCAACTTGGAGTTCAGTGCACACCTTTACCAAACATTATCACTTGCCTCTTTACTCTAAATCCAGAGCTGGCTTTGCCACTGCAGTGCTGCAGGGCCTCATAGCCACCCCAAATCCTCTATAGAACCAGCCACCCTACCTCAGCTTTGGGATTCAACCCAAGTGTAATGACTGCAGCAGTGAAACACGATGAACATAGTACAGTTTTGTACCTACCGTAGATGTTAGTGTATTCACTGCTGCAATCCAGGTTACCCTCCCTCCATCCCCTCTTTCTTAGCTGGGACTTATCTATACCTTTCTACCCTATACTACCTATGTGGTGTATTTGCTGGTAACTGAAGGTTTTGGTTTTACTTTTTATGTATGTTTTATTAGCAACATGTATTGCCTGCCTATTTGGGGCACCTGACATCTGGGGCAAGAAAAACTGAAGAAGATGGCGTCTGCTGCATCTTGTATACCCCTGGCGCACTGACGTCAGGGAAGAAGCGACAGCAACTGACGCCGGACCAAGACTTTGGAATTCTGGCCGACTGCGGGACCGCCTGACGGCAGGAAAACCCAAGTGTAATGACTGCAGCAGTGAATACACTCTAACATCTACATTTATGGTAGGTACAAAACTGTACTTTAGTTGTCCTGGTCATTTGTTAAACTATTTAAAACTGTACATGTATTTTGATCTTATTTTAAGCTGTTGAGGTTTAACTAGTTCCCTGTTTTTTGACCAATTGACCAGTTTTATTTTCCTTTGCAGTCTGCCACTGAAACTGTTAGAAACTGGCTGTCGAAGAGTTGGTTGAACAATTCACTCCTTACAAACATCTTGTTTCTTAAGTTTCTTCTTTGGCTAGTATTATTCGGACTCTTTGTGGAGCTGGAATTTGGATTGGTGTACTTTGTGCTGTCCATGTTTTATTGGATTTATGAGGGAATGCGCGCACCTAAGAAACGTCAGGAAGGAGAAATAAGTGCTTATTCTGTGTTTAACCCTGGCTGTGAAGCAATTCCAGGAACATTGACTGCTGAGCAGTTTGAGCGGGAACTGCAGTACAAACCATTATCTGGGAGGTAGCATATTGATGTCATACCTGCAGTTGGGAGGTGCTTTTGCTCTGGGGAAATTCTTCAACAAATGGCTTTAAATTTGGCAATGATTAGCTTGACCAAAGGTTTCCCCTCTTCATAGAGACTTGGAAAGGACATGACATCAGCATGTCAAGTGATTTCTTGAAAGTATGTATCACAGTAGTAAACTATTTCCAGAGCTGCATCTTGAATTGTGCTTTATTAAATTAAAGATGACTAAAACTGTGTATTTCTGTGTGCAGGTTGTTATTTCAGAGTATTCCTCTTCTAACTAATTACACCTTAACTCCTTCAGATTGTGGATGAAGCTCATTGTGCAAGTCTCTCTTGACCAAGCTTTTTTGACTCTGTCATGAGTAACACACACAAGTGATAATACAGTGCTCATAGTATGACTTATGAGGCTTTGACATCACAGATTTGGTTGTTTGAGGCAAGTGATCAAATAAGCAGATCGGTCTATTTTCTGGAGTTTTGTAAACTTTGTCCGGCAGTGCCCCAGGTTTTAAAAGTTTGTTTTCCTTGGTTATGCAATATAGAATGTGTTTTTTTTTTGATTATGTAGTATGGGTATATGTATTATTCCATCATGGCAAGGAGATTCAGCTGGGGGATTAGGCCTCATTCCACCAGGCTACTGCCACTCAACAGCATTTAAGGGGGTGGCAACTAAGGATATTTTGGAAGCAGCTACTTGGAGATACGTAGGTGAGTTTACATGTTTATATTTTGTATATATTGGTGTATATTGTATTGGTTTTGGTTTTTGTTTTGTTTTTGGGACTTGTCTTTTCTTCTGGTCTCTGGGGCAAGAAAAGACTGAGATGATATGCCGTCGGTCACAGTACCCTATTCGCATCGCTGGCGTTCGCCCGTCCGCCTGACCGACGTCAGCTGGTATTCGGGCCGACTGCCGACCGACTATACTGGGCCCAGCGGACTATAGCAATGGAATCCTAATCCCCGAACATCTACATAGGACATAAACTGTACTTTTATTTGCACATATGTCATGTATTGTATTGTTTGCTCCTTTGTGCTTCAGCTATTTGCTGTAGCCTGTTACTCTTCGAGGCAATGTTTGTGTGTAACTGTTCAGTTATTAATGCTTCCATCTTTTTCTTCTATCACCCACTGTGTAGGGGCATTCTTGTTGTAGAATTTTGTCTGCTGCAGCTGGGTGCATTTTAATGTGAAGCCCACTGAAATGCTTTTTGTGATGTGTAGATTGATTGATGTAGCAGTGTGAGGTTTTGAGGTTGTAGATGTACAGCCTGGAGTATGCCACATTGTTGTTGCCTTCCTTGCATCTCTTCCAGGCTTAGTGCAGGGCTTCATGCAGCGACTGCTGTAACTAGCGTATGTATGTAACTGGCTTCTGTCAACAAAGGAAACCATACATATTTACCCCTTTGTTTACTGACCATCACGACCAAGACTTGTGTGTGAAGTTTTGTTGGGACTGCTTGCTAACCAGGTGACTAAACTAGACTGTTGCATACCATTTTCCAGCTAATAGTCTGGGCCACAAGAGAAAATTGGTAAGTGACAACTCTAAACTGTCCACATATATTGCACTCAACTAGCATGGTTTTGTATGGTGAAAGGAAGCGAGAATAATAGAACAATGCTCCAGTATAGATGTAAACAGTTACTGAAGGACAGGATCGAACTCTGTGCCCTAGAAATGCAAGCTAAAAAGTCTAGAATACAGTTTATCACACTGGACTGATTGCTAATGTCTTTTAGTGAAATTTTTGTCTCCACTGATCAGAATATGCTGCATCCATTGTTGAAAGCAATGTTTTAACACTCTTTGGATATTCGTTTTTGTAATGTTTTCTCCTAGCTAAGCATTTTGTGTTCCAAATGATCAACAGATTTGTTTATAGTTATAACTGAACTACCCTATGTTTACTGGCTTGGACCTGTAAAATATCATTGTAGGATACTTAACCTGTCACAGCAAAAACTCTCAAACTTTTCAAAAAGGGGCGTGCAGTTTACGGATGTATGCATACATACTTGCATTCATGCGCATATATATATATATATATATATATATATATATATATATATATATATATATATATATATATATATATATATATATATATATATATATATATATATATATATATATATATATATATAGGACATTGTGTGTGTATATACAAATGCTCAAAAAGAAACACACTTACACTTATTAACAACACATACCAATAATGAGCATCTTTAGCAGCCAAAGGATGTAGATTTCTTTTAATCATCTTGTGCATCCCATATGTAAAGTGAAAAATGGTAATAACTGTAATACGCAGATGAGAGGTTGAATCCAATCACTGCTGCCCTTGTTAGGAATGGTCAGTGTCAGACCGATGGGGATTTGAATCCCACCACTGCCAACCAGTGTAAAGGTTGACATTGTGGACAAGGCTACAGTGCTGTAATCTGCCTCACTGCCCACCACCAAGTTTAAAATCTAAAAAGGTTCTAATCGGATGGCCAACAGGGGTACTGTTTCTTGAGTCACATCACTGGTGTCAGATTAAATTATAAACGTGGCAGAAAAATCTGAATCATTAAACTTCCAAAGAGCACCCAGGCCACAAGAGCATGCAGAAAATATGTACCATTGCCCTGTGCATGGTCCTATGCCACATATAGCCAGAAATTAACTTCACACAGAGTACTACTACAAGCAGAATTTTAGATCTAGCTTCCCAGACTCCTTCCTTACCATTTACTGAGTTTTAGTACCTTAGAGTGCTCACTTTTCTGTATCAACTGTACTTTAAACACCACACACACACACACACACACACACACACACACGCACATTTTCAGAGAGGGATGGTAGTGTTCTGGACAGGCAGCTTTCTGTCTGGACTTGTGGTAGTATCAGTATTATCAGATTGTCAAGCTGTGACCTTCCCATTTATTGTTTCACTATTTTTAGTAAGCTAAATAATTGCAGACACAGCTGCTATTGTAAATGTGTGGCTGTCTCTGTCTATAGACCTGCCTGGCTAAAGCAGGTGGATACCAGCAGCTTGTTATTGTTTGGCTGTAAATGCAGTCATGAGTTAGTAAATACATGTATTGATAACCAAGCATAAACTTGTTAAAACTGTGAATACATAAAACACAGTTCCCTTAAAAAAAAAAAAAAAAAAAAAAAAAAAAAAAAAAAAAGCAGTATAGTTAGCAGTTAATTATATATAGAAATGCAAACAAAAATAGTCCATTTGAGCAAATGGAATATAATAGAGAAAGTCCAAGTCCAGTACTGTATCTTATGGAAATAATTTTAACTAATCTGGTTTAAATTTTAAAATCGCTGACCGGTCCAAGTTTAATTAACTGCATCTGTGGTTTGTATATTAAAAGTTTAACATTTACATACTAATAAGCTTATACCTGCTCTTAGTTAACAATCTCCTTGGCAGGAGGAATTTATAGTCTTCAGTTACAAACTCCATATACTTTTCTGCACATTTCATAAAAAGGATTAGGATGTCACACATCTTCTATATCAGTGAAGAAACGCATTGCAGATTAAATCGCATTTTGGTTATCCTGCTGCAGATTTAATAAAACCTGTGGAGTTCACCTGTCTTTATGATTCAGAAAACAGTGGCATGTTTAAATGTAAACCTCACACAATCAACCACTGAAACAGTGTAATTTGTCACATTAACATCCTGTTTGCACTTAAAGCAGAAAAAGATCCGAAGTGTTTATCACTGCTGATACACTGGAAGTAAACTGCCTTGGTATTAAAGATATGACATTATTAAAATGGGATATATGAGGCAACTGACTAATATAAATTCTAGAATATATGAGGCAGCATGCACAGATTAACAAATTGCAGAAAATGCAGGGCAATTGTCATGCACAGATTGACATTAATCCTTGTTATGTTAAGAGCAATATAATTTACGTGTCCTGATACAATTTTTCCTTGTGTAGCAATAACATGCTTTTTTAATAAGCGTAGCCATTGAACAGTATATCATATTCCATGTGGAAAGGTTGTTGCTACTTCTGTTAGTTATTTATTGATTGTTTTGATATTTAATAACTTGGTTGGTGGGCTGGTCACTAGGGCCTTTTTAGCCATGACCAAGGCCCATAAAGGCAATATTTTAGTAGTAATGTTAGTAATACCCATTTCTTATCCAGGTAGGGTCAAGGGACACACACTAAAAAACAATAAAATGCAGATTGTCAGTATTTGCTTAATTAAAATATTTGTTGTAAAAATAGATGGAAAAAGGCAACTACTGATTTACAAACAATATTTTGAATGCATGAATGTACAGAACTTTGCGGTGACATCCTACAGTGTGTAATGCAGAACAGGTTGGAAAGCATACTTTGCAATGTGGTTTTGATTCCTTGGAGGCCTCTTGCAGGGCCGCAGTTACTGGATCTGTGATTAGAAGGCATGTCTGGCTCAAGGAGCAAAATCTGCCTGATCATGTTAAAGCTAAATTGTTGGATGCCCCTTTACAGCATGATACTCTGTTTGGTAATAAGGCAGAAGAATGGAAGACAAAGCCAAATCTATGCAAACTGTAAAAGATTTCTTACAAGTACAGCCACCCAGATTCAGTAGGCACTGGCCTACTAAAAATTGGTCCTTTCCTGTGTCCAACAGAGCCTCTCAAGGCAAATCCAGGCACTCCAAAGGCTCTAGATACCAATCACAGGGTTCTTACAGGTCAAAGCAGTGGGGTGCCTCCACCTCCAAATCTGGAGGAAACAAAGTACAGCCCTACAGTAAGCAGTCTCAATGACTTCTCTCTACCATCACCAAGCACTTATCTTTTGGCAGCCCCCTTGGGGGGAAATTAGTAATTCATGCTCAAAATTGGCAGTTAATTACCCAGGACAAGTGGGTATTAAACATAGTATTCCAGGAGTACAGATTTCATTTCCATACTTTGCCAGTTCCAAACGGTTAGCCAGATCTGCCACAGAATCAATGGGCAGAGGCTCAGAAACAAGTCCCATCCTTCATGGATATGGGGGCTATTCAACCAGTACTAGAACAGGAAAAAGGACAAGGTTTTTATTCAAGACTGTTCCTGGTACCCAGAAAAGACAATGCCTGGCATCCAGTACTGGACGTATCGATTTTGAACTCGTTCCTGGACATTCCAAAATTCAAAATTCTGACTTTACAACAGCTTCTGCCTATGCTGGGCAGGGACGCTTGGTTAATGACTCTAGACTTAAGAGGCATACCTGCATATCCCAATAATGGAATTGTGCAGAAGATACCTCCGCTTCAAGGCAGGTTTTTATGCATTACCAATTCTCTGCACTACCCTTTGGCATATCTACTGCACCCAAGGTCTTTACAAAGTGCTTGGCACCAGTAATTGCATTTTGCAGACAAAGAAGCATACAAATTTATTCTTACCTGGACAACAGTCTCATTCAAGCAGAGAACAAGGACATCCTTCTTCAGCATCTGGCATTTGTAAAAAGGCTTCTAACATGCCTAGGGTACACAATAAACGAAAATAAATCACAACTGGTACCCTCTCAAAAAATTACATTCCTGGGTGCAAGCTTGAATACAACTGCCCAGATGGCTTACCTTACGCCAGACAAACAAAGGCAACTGACAATATACTTCAAACAGATGGCAACAAAAACCCAATTATCTGCAAAACAAATTCTTCAGGCTTTGGGGTTCATGGTATCCTGCATTCTACTAATTCCATCATATGCAAGACTGCATATGAGGAAACTTCAGTGGTACCTAAAATGTTTATGGAGTCAACATTGTCAGTCTGGAAACAATGATTCCTCTCATTCCCTGTCTACAACAGGAGGTTCTTTGGTGGGCAGAGACATGTCACCAAAACAAGGGACTGTCATTCACTCTGCCCCCTGCCACCCAAATCCTAACTACAGACTCATCAGACTGCTTGGGGGGCCCACCTGGTGGGGAGATGCATTCAGGGCATATGGAGCCCAAAACAAATGCATCTGCATGTCAACCAGAAAGAGATGCTAGCTGTTCAGAATGCCCTGACAGCCTTCAAGGACTTACTTCATCTGGGACAACTACTGATAAAGACGGACAACACCACGGTTATGTGGTACATAAACAAGTGGGGGAGGGTACACATTCCTACCCCCTTTGCAGACTAGCCATGGCATTGTGGAACACAGCCTTGACTTACCAAGTACATCTTCAAGCTCAATTCCTGCCAGGAAAACGAAGTACTCTGGCAGACGACCTAAGCAGAAATCTTATGGACCCGCACGAGGGAAACTGGATCCACAAATCTTGCATGGTAACACAGAAATGGGAGAGCCCAGATGTAGATCTATTTGCCTCTCTCCAAAATTATCAACTGGACAAATTCTGCACAAAGGACTTATCACAGACAAGCATGGAAAGTGGATGCCCTATCCTTCAGTTGGAAAAACCTATCAGTCTATGCCTTTCCCCCCCTATGCCTCTTCTCTCCAAGGTCTTAACTAAAGGTCAGACAGGAAAAAACAAAAAATGATCCTAATTGCTCCGGACTGTCCTCACCAGCACTGGTACCCACTTCTAAGGAATATGTCTCAACTCCCTCCTTGGTACTTACCTCAAATACCTCATCTACTCTGTCAGCAGAACAATCCAGTTCTGCTTACTCGGCTCCAAACTCTGAACCTTGCAGCATGGCTGATATGTAATTATTCTAACACCACCTCTCAGTAAATCGGTGATGGATGTCATTTTGGAAGCCAGAAGGCCTAGTACTAGAAATGTGCTTAGAACCAAGCACAAGGAACAGACACAGCAAAACCAAATATCTCTCAGATTTTACAATATTTGACTGAGATGCTTGACAAGGGCCTATCTTTTTCTTCAATAAAAAAAAATCTATGCTTCTGCCATCTCTGCTCATTACAACACAGAGTCTCCCATCTTTTCTCATCCTCTGCTAAAACAGTATCTTAGAGGGGCCAACAATTTAAGGCCTCCCAGAAGATCACCACCTCCTGCATGGGACCTCAATTTTGTGCTGGAAAAACTCACCCTGCCTCCTTTTGAACCAGCAGCTACTGCGGATATAAAATTTTTATCTTGGAAAACAGCTTTCCTTTTGGCAATCACTTCAGCAAGATGGGTTTCGGAACTACAGGCCCTCATGGCTGTGGAGCCTTTCATTCAAACTGGAACCTTAGTTTGAGAGAGAGCCTTACAGAACTATCTTCAAGTTATAGAGCTGAGTATATTTTCTGTTTATTCTGTATTATAGAGCTAAATTGTCTGCTTGATATCGGTGTCTTACTGCTCTGCAAATCTATAGAAAACAGTATATATATTTTTTTATAATTTGCACATTCCTTACATCTGTGTTGAAACTGCTCCCCCACCCCCCTCATTTCCTGCCTTGTCTTTCAGCTGATATAATTTAGCTAGTGCTGTGTCTCCTTTTAATTAACAACCTGTATTCAAACTGGAACCTTAGTTTGAGAGACAGCCTTACAGAACTATCTTCAAGTTATAGAGCTGAGTATATTTTCTGTTATTCTGTATTATAGAGCTAAATTGTCTGCTTGATATCTGTGTCTTACTGCTCTGCAAATCTATAGAAAACAGTATATATATTTTTTTATAATTTGCACATTCCTTACATCTGTGTTGAAACTGCTCCCCCACCCCCCCTCCCTATTCTTGGTTGTAGTTTAAATTTGGTGGCTTTTGCAGTGCCGCCCCACTGTAGATTTGATCCAAGACGCTCCCCCAGGACATCTCTTTACCGCATTCTACCCAATAAACCCTTTCTGCACTTGCTTTTAGTCCTTTTTTAATTTAATTACATTTTTTCAAACTGTGTGTGGACTAATATTGCTACATATTCAAGTATGCCAGCTTGCACTGCATGAGAATTGTATTTACTACTTCTTTTGCTACTTTTCTAAAAAAAAAAAAATCTTCTGCTTTTACTGTACTTGTTTCTTCCTACTTTATTTTGCTTTTGCGTCATCTTAAACGTTCTCATTTGTATTTATTACTGCTTGGTGTAACTCATTCTAAGCCTTTTAGTTTAAACACTTGGGCTTCAGACCAGTTGTTTTACATTGAGAGGGTTTGTGGTCTGCACTGTAGTGGCAGAACAGGTAGCTTACATCCCTAAGTTGGGAACTGCTGATTGAGGGCTCAGTGTCTGTTATTCTAAAAGTATATTAATTCTGGTTTAAGCACTTGGGCTTTCAGGCCAGTTATTTTACATTAAGAGGGTTTCGTGGTCTGCACTCTTGTGGGAGGAGAGGCTGGACTCTGCCCTTCTGAGCTGGGAATTTCTGGTTGAAGGCTTATAGTGCATGCATATCTGAATTTCTTCTTACTGAAATTGGTACACCTTGTTTGCTGTAGCATAGACTAGATCCAGGCCTGCTGAATCTAGCTTTGTTTGTATAACTTGAGCACTAATCCAGGCATTATTTAAAGTATTCAGTTGTATTTATTACTGCTTGGTAGTAACTTGGTTAAAGTGTAGCTATCATTCTAAGTCTTTTGGATTAAGCACTTGGGCTTCAGACCAGTTGTTCTACATTAGGAAGGTTTGTGGCATGCACTGTGGTGACAGGTAGCTTTCATCCTTCTAAGTTGGGAACTGCTGATTGAGAGCTCAGTGTCTGTTATTCTTAAAGTGTATTAGCTCTGGTTTAAGCACTTGGGCTTCAGGCCAGTTATTTTACATTAAGAAGGTTCGTGGTCTGCACTCTTGTGGGAGGAGAGGCTGGACTCTGCCCTTCTGAGCTGGGAATTTCTGGTTAGAGGTTTATAGTGCCTGAATATTTGAACTGTATCTTACTGAAATTGGTACACCTTGTTTGCTGTAGCATAGACTAGATCCAGGCCTGCTGAATCTAGCTTTGTTTTGTATGCTTGTTATTTCCCTGGAACGCTAATTCCACCTAAAACGCGGCTTCCCAGCGCTTCTGTGGATCCCTAGTGATATCTGCATTGCTTACTGTACTTATTTCCTTGCTTCGCTTGAAAGAAAGTTACTGTTTGTCGTTTTTGCATTTAAGTTACCTGTAACACATTGCACATGTTACCTGGCACTTGCTCACTAAAGCAATTATGTCGGCACTAAAAATTAAAAGCACTACACCCTCGCTCCCTATTGGCCCTTGTTTTCAATTATAAAGGAATTCCCAATATTATTCTAGCATGTCCAAAGGTCAGTTGTCAATCTCCTCTCCGGTCCAGCTGATGAATATGGGAATCTTGAGGCAATGTTACAACTGCCTCATGTACACAGACAACCCTCTCCTCCTCCCAACAAATTCCAACACATGTGAGAGATGCAACCATATAGCCAAACTGGAGGCTAAGCTCTCTCAACTCAGTACTGGCATAACCAGTCAGGAGGAGAAGGAAACCACACTCACTACAATTCCAGTCTCACATAGACCTACCACGACAGCAAACCAAACACATAATCACACAAAAACATACTGAGGCTCTAAATAAAGATCTGCCTAAGCAGCAGAGACCTCCAAAGCAGACACCCAAGCAACCGCTACCCCAAAACAAAACACGCAACACATATCTCACAAAGCCAGTGTGCGAACAGTCACAGCCCTTAAGGCTAAACAACACACCTGATACACTTGTAATAGGTGACTCTATCGTCAGGCACACTGACGTCCCGCTCACCAGGCTGAACAAGGAGAAGGTCACGGTGAGCAGCCTGTCTGGCGCTAGGATCCGCCACATAACACAAGCACTCAGGTCACTCCAAGGCAAGTACAAATATGACTCAGTCATTGTCCATGCTGGTGTGAATGACCTGAGACGTACCTCCCTGGACTACATGAAAAGAGACATAGAGGAGCTCTCTGAGCATGTAGCCCAGGCTGGTATGACCCTGACCTTGAGTAGCATCTTACCCTCACCAAGAATGATGCCACAATATGAAGACAAGATGATTAATTTCAACAATTGGCTTAAGTATTTGTGTCATTCAAAGGGGATCCAATGCCTGTCAGCTTGGGATGATATGCACGACAAGCCACGGTGCTTTGCTAGGGACGGCTTGCACCTGTCACCCCTGGGCTTTCGGATATTGGCAAAGGCTCTTGCTACCCCCATAGTGCCTTTTTTAGGCAAGGCTGAAAAGACAAACCCACCTCCATAGGTATCACAAGGGATAAGAAACTAAGAGTAATGCTACTCAACGCTAGAAGTCTAAACCTCAAGATGCACACACTCGAAACTCTCCTTAGCATGGAGAACATCGATATCTGTGCAGTAACAGGAACCTGGTTCAGGACTCCCGAGAGCACCCCAGCACTACCAGGTTATACCTCATACCATGCTTTTCGGCCCCAAAACTTGGACCGAACCACAAAAGGAAGGGGGAGTATCGATATTCATCAAAGATACCCCACACCTCTAGGTTGGTGGCAAAGCACGAAGCATCAGAGACTATCCATGTGCAACTAACAGTGGGTAAAACTGCCTTCCAGTTTATAGCCTGCTACAGACCACCCTCCCAAACCCAGGAACCCCACTCGGCCTTCCTGAGAACACTGGAAAATATGAAGGTCTCTCCGAACACCATTATATTGGGCGACTTCAACTACCCAAACATAGATTGGGAGCATTACTCTAGCTCCAACACCCTTGCCCAAAGGTTCCTAGAATTCATAAACTCAAATGCTATGGAACAACTTGTTACCACTCCCACAAGAGGGGAAAACATACTGGACCTGATCATCACCAACATGGGGACTCTATGCTCCAGACCAGAAGTGTATCCCTCACTGGTAAGATCAGACCATAAACTGATCTCACTGGATATTCACATCCCGACCCCACCCCCTGCCCAGAAAACCACAGTGAAAAACTTCTCTAAAGCAAATTTCACACTCCTCAAAACCGAGGTGGAATCCTTCAAAGCCCCCGGGCCTGTGGAAAATACGGCCCAGACCGCAGATTCCTTTATAAATGCATTATATGAACACCTTCAGGAATGCATGGATCATGCAATCCCAAATAAAACCAAGACCCAATCCTCCAAAGGCAGACTACCTGTCTGGTGGACCCCAGCCATAAACAAACTATACAATAGAAGGAGGAAGCTACTACATGATAGAGCAAAATCCCAAAAAGGGAAGGCATCTCTGATCAGTATTAGCAAAAAACTAAGGGCACTCATAAAATCGTCAAAGGCCAGCTTCGAGAGAAAAATTGCACAGGACACAAGATAATCACAAGGCTTTCTTTAGTTATGTTAGGAACCTGGTGGGAATTCCCAGATATGCTCAGAATTAGTCCAAAATGACAAAAAATACACTGATCCCACAGACATTGCCAACATCCTAGCTGACCGGTTCAGCGCAAACTCCCCCCCCCACCAAAAGGGCAAATATCTATCCCAGCAGAGTGCTGCCCCGACATCTCAGATGCTCAGGTGGGAGCCGCCCTCTCCAAAGCAAAAAACACAGCATCAATGGGACCAGACGGTGTCCCAGGCTGCGTCCTACATGAACTCCAAGAAGAGCTAAACCCAAACATAAAACTACTGTTCAATCTCAGCCTTACTACAGGATATGTACCTAAAGAGTGGCGTACAGCAACAGCAGTCCCTCTCCACAAAGGTGGTGCCTCAACGGACCCTGGAAACTATTGCCCCATAAGCCTGACTAGCTTGGTCTGCAAAGCTATGGAAAGGATCATCATGGACCTCATAAATAAAAATATTGGGGACCTACAGACACTGGATCCTACCCAGTTTGGCTTTAAGGGCAGATCCTGCCTCTTAAACCTGGTTGACTTCTTTGAAACAGTCACCAAGGCCATTGACGAAGGGAAGGTGGTCCACACAGCCTATCTGGACCTCGCAAAAGCCTTCGATACAATACCCCACTCAGGCATTATAGATAAGCTCACCAGCTTAAATATAAACCCCTATGTCACTAGATGGGTTGCAAACTGGCTCAAGGACAGAACCCACATGGTTAGAATTGCTGGAGCCATGTCAGACTCCAAACCAGTTACAAGTGGCGTCCCACAAGGCTCAGTCCTGGGACCTCTCTTGTTTGGTTATATTTCTCGGAGGTACAGGCCAACACGGAAGGACTGTGGCTGACAAAGTTCGCAGATGACTGCAAACTGGGCGCCATAATCGACTCTCCAGCCGACACAAGCATCCTCCAAAAGGGCCTCATAGAAACAGACAACTGGTGCCAGAGCCATGGCCTCAAGCTAAACGCCAAAAGTGTATAGTCATCCCTTTGGCAAAAACAAAGTGCCCACAAATTACCACATAGGTGGTAATCCATTAAGTACAGAAGAAGTCATTAGGGACCTGGGGATCCAAGTTGATAGCAATCTCTCATTTGACAACCACGTGGCCAAAGTGGTTAGAAAAACATTTTATATAGCCCACCTAATCATGAAGGGATTCACATCTAGATTAGGGGAGGTCATCGTGCCTCTTTACTCATCCCTCATCAGGCCCATAATCGAGTACAATGCCCCTTTTGGGATGTACCTTACCAAACACCTGCAGCAACTGGAAAGACCCCAAAAGTACCTCACCAAGAGGATCAAAGGGCTCAGACAGATGCCATATGCTGCCCGGTTAAAGAAACTCCAGCTCTACTCCGTGGCATACCACCTGCTCAGAGGTGACCTGTGCCTGACGTATAAGGCCATGTCCAACCCGGAATTAAGGGACATGGCTGCACCTCAAAAAATCCAAATCCCATCGTGCTACACGCTCGAGAGACTTGAACCTCAGCACTGAAATAAATAGGACATGCTGGAGGGACAGATTCATAACCCAGAGGCTCCCTTCACTATGGAATAAAATCCCAGTCCAGGTTAGGCAGAGTCCCTCATTGACTCTCTTCAAGAGGAATCTTGATGAGTGGATGGGAGATCATAGGTTTACCCCGGGTATCACTTCTGTGTCACTGTTAGACAGAGGCACAGTATACTAACTTTCTCAAAAAGGGCATAGCAAAATTAATTTAAAATGGGTGGCGAAAGCCAAACGTACTCTGGCTAGGCTTATAAATGCCCTAGGGCAGATAGCCTAGTATGAACCTATGAACCTATTACATTTTACCCGGACAGGGTGTCCCTCAGGACCAGTCCTTCATTTATGCCTAAGGTGGTTTCCAGTGTGGTTCTTAACCAAACTATTCACTTGCCAATATTTTACCCAAATCTGCAGATCAAGGGGGAGTGGAGTCTGCATTTATAGGTTCATAGGTTCATACTAGGCCATCTGCCCGAGGGCATTCACAAGCCTAGCCCATCATTTTGTGGCTTACGCCACCCCTTTAGTATGGGGAACTATACCCATTTTTTGCTGTGCCTCTGTCGAGCAGTGACGCTGAGGTAATCCCTGGGGTATATCTGCGATCTCCCATCCATTGGTCAAGATTTCTCTTGAACAAGGCCAGCGAGGTGCTCTGCCTCACATGTACCGGGATTTTGTTCCACAGCATAGGGAGTCTTTGGGTGATGAATCTATCCCTCCAGCACGTCCTATTAATAGCCGTGTCAAGGTTTAAGTCTCCGCCTTGTGGCTCTGATGGATCTAGATTTTTGAGGTGAAGCATATTCATCAAATCTGGGTTTGACATGGCCTTGTATGTTAGGCAAAGGTCACCTCTGAGCAAGTAAGCGACTGAATAGAGCTGGAGTTCTTTCAGTCGGGCAGCATAGGACAGATTTTTGAGACCCTTTATCCTTTTGGTGAGGAACTTTGTGGCCTCTCCAGCTGCTGCAAGTGTCGGGTCAGATACATTCCGAATGGGGCATTGTACTCAATCATTGGTCTGATGAGTGATGAGTAAAGGGAGACTATGACCTCCCTTGATCTAGATGAGAATCCCTTCATGATGAGGTGGGCGATGTAGAAGGTCTTCCTAACTACTTTAGCTACATGGGTGTCGAATGACAGACTACTATCAACCTGGGTCCCCAGGTCCCTGATAACTTCTTCTGTGCTCAGTGGATTGCCACCTATTTGGTAGCTAGGGGTAACCTTGTTTTTCCCGAAGGGTATGACTATGCATTTTTTGGCATTTAACTTTAGGCCGTGGCTCTGGCACCAGTTATCCATTTCTGTGAGACCCTTCTGAAGGATATCTGTGTCAGATGTGTTTTCTACTATGGCTTCAGTTTGCAGTCATCTGCAAACTTTGTCAGCCATAACCCTCCTGTGTTTGCTTGTACTTCGGAAAAGTAGATGCCAAACAAAGAGTGGGCCCAGGACTGAGCCCTGTGGGACACCACTTGTGACGGGCTTTGAGTCTGACATGGCGCCAGCAACTCTGACCCTGTGGGTTCTGTCACTCAGCCAGTTTGCAACCCATCTTGTGATGTATGGGTTAACATTTAAGCTGATGAGTTTTTCAATGATACCCGAGTGGGGTATTGTATCGAAGGCCTTCGCCAGATCGAGGTAGGCTGTATGGACTGCCTTTCCCTCATCAATGGCTTTGGTGACTGTTTCGAAAAAGTCAACCAAGTTTAACAGGCATGATCTGCCTTTGACAAAGCCAAACTGGGTTGGATCCAAAGTCTGCAAATTCCCTATGTCTTTATTTATGAGGTCCATTATGATCCTCTCCATGGCTTTGCAGATAAGGCTTGTCAAGCTAATGGGCCGGTAATTTCCAGGGTCGGTGGAGGCACCGCCTTTGTGAAGTGGGACCACAGTTGCAGTGCGCCACTCCTGGAGTGTATCCAGAGGTAAGACTTTGATTAAACAGCTGTCCTAGCTGTGGGTTTAATTCCTCATTGAGTTCGTGGAGCACACAGCCGGGGACACCATCAGGTCCCATGGATGCTGTGTTTTTCGCTTCGCAGAGAGCAGTTCTCACTTGGCCGTTGGAGATGTTTGGGCGCCTGCAATCGTTTGGTATAGATATGTCTCCTTTTGGGGCACAGGGGGCGGAGTTTGCACTGAACCAGTCAGCCAGTATGTTGGCAATGTCTGTAGGATCAGTAATCTTCACATCATTTTGAACTAGTTCTGAGCATATCTGGGAGTTTCCTCCCAGGTTTCTAACATAGCTAAAGAAGGCCTTATGATTGTCTTTTGAGTCTTTAGCTATTTTTCTCTCGAAATTTGCTTTGGATGATTTTATGAGAGCTCTTAGTTTTTTACTTATAGTGATCAAGGGTGTCTTACCTTTTAAGGATTTTGCTCTATCTTGTAGTAGCTTCCTCCTTTTGTTGTAGAGTTTGTTTATGGCTGGGGTCCACCAGACTGGACGCTTGCCTTTGGTACAAAGAGTCTTTGTTTTGCTTGGGATTGCCTTATCCATGCAGTCCTGCAGGTGCTGGTAGAAGGCATTTGTAAGTGATTCAGCGGCTTGAGTACTGTTTTCCGCCGGCTCGGGGGCCTTAAAGGAGACCACACTAGTCTTTATGAAGTCGGCTTTCGAGAAGTTCTTTACTGTGGTCTTTTTTATTTCAGGTGGGGGTGGGATGAGGACCTCAAGCAAGATTAGTTTGTGATCTGATCTCACCAGTGAGGGGTATACTTCCGGTGTTGAACATTGTGCTCCCATGTTCGTGATGATGAGATCAAGTATGTTATCTCCTCTTGTGGGGATGGTGACTAGTTGTTCCATGGCATTTGAGTTTATGAATTCCAGGAACTTTTGGGCTAGGGTGTTTGGGCTTGAGTAGTGTTCCCAGTCTATATTAGGGTAATTGAAGTCACCTAGTATGATGGTGTTTGGTGATGCATTTATCCCCTCTAGTGTTTTCAGGAAGGCCATGTGAGGTTCCTGAGTTTGTGAGGGTGGCCTGTAACATGCTACAATTTGCAGAGCAGTCTTGCCTATGGTTAATTGCACCTGGATGGTCTCCGATGCATCGTGCGTTGCCACCAGTCTTGAGGTGTGGGTGTCCTTGATGAATATGGATACCCCCCCTCCTTTCTTGGTATTGTCCAGATTTTGGGGCCGGAACGCATGATATGAGGTAAAACCTGATAGTGCTGGGGTGCTCTCAGGAGCCTTGAACCAGGTTTCTGTCACAGCACAGACATCGATGTTCTCCATACTAAGAAGGGCCTCGAGTGCGTGCATTCTGAGATTTAGACTTCTGGCATTGAGCAGCATTACCCTTAGTTGTTTTCCTTTTTTGTGTTCTAGGGTGGTAGGTTTAGAATTTGAGCCTTGCCTAAAAAGGCACTATGGGGGTGGCAAGAGCCTCTGCCAATATCCGAATCCCAGGGTGACAGGTGCAAGCCGTCCCTTGCGAAGCAGCGTGGCTTGTCCAGCATGTCATCCCAGGCAGACAGACACTGGATCCCCTTTGAATGACACCAGTGTTTAAGCCAATTGTTAAAGCTGATCATCTTATCTCTGTATTGTAGCATCATTCTTGGTGAAGGTAGGATACTGCTCAAGGTCGGGGCCATACCCGCCTGGGCTACATAATCAGAGAGCTCCTCAATGTCTCTTTTCATGTAGTCCAAGGAGGTACGTCTTGGGTCGTTTACACCAGCGTGGACAATGACTGAGTCATATTTGTACCTGCTGTTGAGAGACCTGAGTGCTTGCGTTATGTGGCGGATTCTAGCGCCCGACAGGCAGCTTACTGTGACCTTCTCCTTACTCAGTCTGGTGAGCGGGACGTCAGTGTGTCTGACTATGGAGTCACCAATGACTAGTGTGTATGGCATTGTGTTTGGCCTTAAGGGCTGTGACTGTTTGACACTCTGACTGTGAGGTCTATGTGTTGCAGGTGTTGTGTTCTGAGGTGGTGGTTGTTTGGGTGTCTGCTTTGGTGGCCTCTGCTGTTTTGGTAGATTTTGATCAGAGCCTCCGAGTATGTCTTTGTGTGTTTATGTGTATGATTTGAGGTTGTGATGGTACTATGTGAGACTGGGTCTATAGTGTGTGTGGTAACCTTCTCCTCCTGACTGGTCTTGCCAGTCCTATGTTGAGAGAGCTCAGCCTCCAGTTTGGCCGTATAGTTGCATCTCTCGCATGTATTTGTGTTTTGTGGGAGGAGGAGAGGGTTGTCTGTGTACATGAGGCAATTGTAACATTGCCTCAATATTCCCAGGTTCACCAGCTGAGCAGGAGAGGACACTAGCAACTGATCCCTCGACATGCTAGAAGGAATAGACAAAAAAACTTTAAATAAGATTCCGGGGGACGTGGGTGACCGAGAAATGGGGGTTTGCCTTTTTGGGGTACTATCTATGACAAGAGTGCCATATCAAGGTAATAAGTACTGTAGGAGCAAGTGCTAGGTTTAACAGAGAATAGTCTACTTGGAGTCAAGTAGAGATGATCTTTTTAGTTATAGGATACGCTGATTAGATCAGTAGTATAGTTCGAGGAAGGTAGTTTTAAGGGAAAATTTGAAGAGTGGACTTTAGGTAGCCCGAATAGTTTAAACCTGCTTAACCGGTGCTGCCCTAGTGTGCAACAGTGGCAACTCCGCGCTAATTCGTGCTAAAGTGCGCTTTATAGCAGGGGGCTGGAAAAGACAGGAAATGATCCAAAATGGCCAATAGACTACAAGTTACTGCCTTAAACCACTCCTCTAAGGACAAACAGGCAGCTCAGTACTCCCCACTCTCACTGGTGAGTAAAGAAACTTCCCCCTGACCAAACAAGGAAAATGGAGAAACACAGGAACCAAGACAAAGTCCAGGCATCAGCAAAATCTGGTCTCTGGAACACTAGTTAGGAAAGTATGGAAAACAAGGATATTTTTTGGATTATTGGGAACACTAGTTAGGAAAGTATGGAAAACGAGGATATTTTTTGGATTATTGGATGTACACAGACAACTAAGATTCTACTTAAACAGGACCAAATCTCTAAGAAAGCCTGAGCAACTACTGGTGGCATTTGCTTCAGGATTGGAGGGGAAGGCCATATCAAAGCAGACTATTTCTAAGTGGATAAGCCACTGCATTAGTTTCTGCTACTTGCATCATGGTAAGCCTGTGCCCAAGGGAATCGGGTCACATTCCACCAGGGCTGCCTCTACCTCAGCAGCCTTTCTGAGGAGTTCCAACCAAAGACATTCTGGAAGCTGCTACTTGCAGCTCTGTTCATACCTTCACAAAGTATTATTTGCCTCTCTTCTCTAAATCCAGGGCAGGCTTTGCCACTGCAGTTCTGAAGGGCCTTATAGCCGCTCCTAATGCTATTTAGTTCCATCCTCCTAGCTATAGCTTTGGGATTCTACCCACATGTAATACTACAACAGTGAAACATGAAGAACATAG
This sequence comes from Protopterus annectens, assembly GCF_019279795.1. Taxonomy (NCBI): domain Eukaryota; kingdom Metazoa; phylum Chordata; order Ceratodontiformes; family Protopteridae; genus Protopterus; species Protopterus annectens. The sequence goes on along the minus strand of NC_056726.1, from coordinate 1,843,212,072 downwards.
TACAGTTGTGTACACTTACCATAAATGTAGATGTTCGAGTGTATTCACTGTTGCAGTCCGGGTTACCCACCCGCCATCCCTCTTTTCTATAACTTCTCTTTCCTTCACTATATTCTAAAGCCTTTGTGGTGTATTTGCTTTTAGATGAAGGTAAAGTTTATGTTGCTAAAAGTGCATTTACTTATATTACAGTTCATATATTTATATATAATGTTGCTCCCCATTTGGGGGGGCACCTGACATCTGGAGCAAGAAAAACTGAGTAAAATGGCATCGGCTGCATGTTTTATACCCCCGACGACCTGACGTCATGGAAGAGGAGACAGTAACCGACGCAGGACCCAAGACTTTGTTATTCAGGCCGACTGAGGGCAACCTGCCAGCAGATTACCCAAATGTAATGACTGCAGCAATGAATACACTCTTAACATCTACATTTATGGTAAGTGTACACAACTGTACTTTGCAATGCACTTTTCAGGTAAAACAAACATGTTAGCATTCAAGCTAAGCAGATCCATTCTGATGCCCCCACTAGTGGTCTCTTAATCAATCTGTGACAGATGATCTGGCATTGGGGCCGACCTTGCTGTGACCTATTTGTCACTCCCCTCAACAACAAGTGCAGCAGGTACTTCGCTCTGATCCCCCCTCAGTGAGAGTCACAGAGAGATGCTCTGATTCACATTTGTCCCCCAGGTCTCCTTTATGCTTACTCCCCTCTTTCCTTAATTCCCAAATTCTTACAAAAAGCAAGCAGAATGAAAAGCTCAGTGATTTTCATTGCCCCTTTCTGACCTTGGCCAAGTATGGTTCCCCATTCTACGGTCTTATCTTCTCTGTCCTCCATGGGTACTGGAGCCAAGTTTGGATTTCCTGTCGCAACCATCAGGGATCCAACATCCCGGCATTTGAGCCCCAAGACTAACTGCATGCTTTATCCACTTCCAGTAATAGCTAGAAAGCTCAGGCTTTCTTCCCCTGTATACAATATTATTTTGGCTTCTCAGAAAAAAATCAACCAAAAAGTATATAAAAGCAAATGGAAAAAAAATGCTCTCTCTTTGGGCATTGATCCCTTTTCTGCCCCAGTTTCTATGATTCTACAATTCTTATAATAAAGATGACGGAGCCAGCCAGAAGGCTTAAACTCAGTTTTAATCTAAAAATCTTGAAAGTAACAAATCCGCTTGGTTAAGTAACAAATCCATTTGGTTAAGCGCTTTCATCTACATTAAGACATCCTCGGAACCAAGACAAATAGTGAAGTAAAAACTTTTAAATACAATAAAAAGACACACCCATTTGAAACCTTCAATAGAACCAATTAAGCATAGCAAACAGAAGTAAAGCAACAGTAACTAGCTGTTACAGCTATAGTACTGAATATAATAGATGCTTCATATACTTAAGAATATAAGTGAACGTTTTTTCAATTCACTTGAATTTGAAATGTGTTCATTTAACCCTGGTGGATTAGTTGCATCTAACCTAATCTGCCACATTTCCCTGTGCAATAAAATGTTCTCCCAGTCTCCTGAAAATGGTGGTGGTGTAATTTGTTCAAGTATCAAAGAAACAAACTTACTGAAGTTTTTACAACATGCAGCATGCCTTGCCAATGCACTTATATTGTCCCCCTTTCTTGTGCTATATACATGCTGATATATTCGGTTTCAAACTATTCTTAGTCTTGCCTATATAAAAATGTGTTGCATGTGCAGCAAGTAGCAAGATAAATATTTTTTTCTGCTCTACAGTTTAAACATTTTACTTTGTCCCAATGATTAATAATGTTCAAAACTCCATTGTCCTTATTCACAGTAATATAGGAACAATATGCACATTGGTGACATTTTCTAGTCGTAGGTACACCTCTGCTCGTACTTCTTTCCAACATCATCTTGACATTCTGCCTGTTTTTGTATGTGAAAAATGGTGGAGATTTAAATAAATTACAGATGTTCTTCATCTCACATTGCTGCAGTCATAACCTGTGGGTAGTCCGCTGTCCTCGGTCGGCCCGAATACCAAAGTGTTAGGCTGGCGTCGGTCATGGTCGCTCAGATCTGACGTCAGTACGCCGTGGTACTAAAGCGCATGACCGACGCCATATCCTCAGTCTTTCTTGCCGCATGGTCCGAAGCAGCGTTTTGCAAGTGCCGTTCGGCGTCCTGAAATTTTCGTTTTCTGAGTTTCAGACCGAAGACCAAGTTGGGCTAAGTACCCCGTTGGGGAATATTTGTCTTTTCTTGCCTCAGTTAAATCCGGATGTCAGAAAAAGTGAATAATTGTATTTCTTGTGGGAAACCGATACCTCATAGGGATTACCACTCTCTTTGTATTCCTTGCTTGGGGCCTGAGCACGACGTAGTCGGGTGTCGCTTTTGTGCTAGATTTAATAAGCGCACCATTAAGCAGGTTAGATTGTGCTAGGCTTGTATTCGAGCGGTGTAATTACAATATGCCGTCGGATCCTCCACGGCCACCGCTAAGAAGTGTAAGGAAAAATCGTTAAAGTCCAAGCAGGATGAGTCGTCCGTTCGGACGCCGGTTCTTAGAAACTACGGTGGAATCTGTGGATCCAACCGAGGTTTCAGCTGAGACTCAGGGGGAGCCTTTAGTTTTGCAGGATGTGGCCTCTCAGGAGTCGGGTCAGGCTGAGGGGGCCTCTCAGGTTTCTGTAGTCCCTCCTTTGCATAAGGTGGTTAGGCCTTCTACTTCTGTCTCTAAGGTTCCTTCCAAGGTCAGGCCTGGTTTGTCTTCCTCTGGCGTCAGCCCTAGTTCTGCAGGTTCTGTACCTAAAAAGCATATGCTGAAAATGGCAGAAGATTTAATTACCTTAATCAGGGGTTCTTTGCCCCCTCCGGATAAGAGGCCTAGGGTAGAGCCAGAGGTGGAAGGATTGGAGCATTCTTCAGATTACTCTGAGTCTTCGGCTGAAGACATTCAGGATTTTCCTCCTTATTCTGATTCAGATGCAGAGGATTCTAGTCCTTCTGCTTCCCCCCAGAGGATTTTTCTTTTTCTGAAACCCTGCATTCCATGAGAGAGCATTTTAAGTGGGAAGGTCAGGATTTCTCTGATTCTAGGAAGAGACTTAGGGATTTTTTGTTTTTACCACAGCATAGGCCCTTGGCTAATACCCCCTGTTTTGGATGTTGTTCAGGATGTTTTCTCTGAAGCTTCCCTTAATCCCGATTCTTTGCCTCCTGCCCCGACAGGTATTACAGAGTGCCTGAGGCTCATAAATATTTGTATAAAAGCCCGAGAGCTGACCCAGAAACTATTAGCCAGGGACCTAAGGGTGTCAGGGCTTCTGTTGTAAAGAATCCAGTTCCTATGGATAAAGATTCTAGAGCTTTGGATAGGTGGGGTAAAAAAGTGTATACCTCTTCCACTCTAGCAATGAGGGCTTTGAATTGCCAGTTTCATATGCTGAAGTACCAGAACTTTCTCCTGAGTCAGTTGAAATCTAAGGTAGATGCTTTGGCAGAGGGCATTGAGTGTAAGGAATTGCAGGATTTAGTTCATGCCTCTGATCAGGTGGGTAAACATTCTTTGCAGTGTGGTTTTGATGCTCTTCAGGCCTATTCCAGGGTGGCTGCCACTGGATCAGTTATTCGTAGGCATGCCTGGCTTAAGGATCAGAATTTGTCAGAGCATGTTAAAGCTTGAATTTTGGATGCTCCCCTTCAGTCTGAAGTTCTGTTTGGTTCTCCTGTGGAGTCAGTTTTGAAGAAAATGGAAGACAAAGCCAAGTCTATGCAAACAGTTAAGGACTTTTTACAGGTGCAGCCCCCTAAGTTTAGCAGAAATTGGCCTACTAAGGGATGGGCTTATCCTTCTGATTTACAGTCTAGGGGCAGATCTAGACGTGGTAGGGGCAGAGCTCATGCTCAAGGTTCTTTCCGGCCTAGGACGTGGAGTTCCCCTGCACAATCTTCAGGTGAGGGTAGGGGTCAGCCTTTTCATAAACAGACCCAATGACCTGTATCTCCAGCTGCCGGATCCCTCCTGTCTGGCAGCTCTTCTAGGAGGAAAGTTGGCACATTTCAGAAAAAATTGGCTTTTGGTCACTCAGGACAAATGGGTGTTGGACATTATAGATCGAGGCTACAAATTTTATTTTCACACCTTGCCTCCTTTCAAAGGCATGCCAGACGTTCCTTCTCAGCAAAAGATGGAGGCTCACAAACAGATTGCTTTACTTCTCAAAATGGGGGCTATCCAGAGGGTCCCTCCGTCAGAAGTGGGCCTAGGATTTTATTCTCGCCTGTTTCTTGTACCAAAGAAAGGAAACACCTGGAGGCCAATTCTGGATTTGTCTATTCTCAACACATACCTGGACATTCCAAAATTCAAGATGTTGACTTTGCAACAACTTCTGCCTCTATTAGGCAAAGATCACTGGATGGTAACTCTGGATCTCAGAGGCTTATCTTCACATTCCTATCAGGCCCAGCTGCAGGAGATTCCTGCGTTTTCGGGCTGGGACTTTACATTATCAGTTCTCTGCATTGCCCTTTGGCTTATCTACTGCGCCCAGGGTGTTCACAAAGGTCCTGGCACCGGTGATAGCTTTTTTAAGGTTAAGGGGAATACAAATCTATCCTTATTTGGACGATTGCCTGATTCTGGCTCAAGACAAAGTCGAGTTACTTGTATGTTATGACAGTGTTAAGGTGCCTAGGGTATTCTGTGAATGAAACAAAGTCCAGTCTAGTACCCTCTCAGGACATGTGCTTTCTGGGTGTGAGACTGAATACAGCTTCTCAGATGGCATTTTTGACCCCGGACAAACAAAGAAATCTTACCCTTTACTTCCAACAATTGTCTCTACGGTCCAGGCTGACTGCAAGGACAGTCCTTCAAGCCTTGGGGTTCATGGCATCTTGTATTCTGGTGCTTCCCAATGCCAAACTGCATATGAGGAAGCTACAATGGTATCTCAAAAGCGTATGGACTCAACACTGCCACAATTTGGACACTGTCATTCAGATGATACCTTGCATCCAAAGGGAATTTTTGTGGTGGGCTCAGGAATGTCACCTAAACAAGGGACTCTCTGTGACCCAACCAGAGGCGAGTCAGATCTTAACGACAGATGCCTCAGACATGGCCTGGGGAGCACACTTCAATGGAAAATGGGTTCAAGACACGTGGCCTGCCAGACTACAGCATTTGCATATCAACATGAAGGAGGTGTTAGCAGTCCAATTTGCATTGATGGCTTTCAAGGATTTACTTCGCCCAGGACAAGTGTTGATTCAGACAGACAACACAACAGTCATGTGGTACATCAACAAGCAGGGGGGTACCCATTCGTACCCTCTTTGCAGACAAGCTATGATTTTGTGGGAGACTGCTCTCAGTTTGCACCTCACCCTTCAGGCAAGGTTTCTGCCAGGAGCACAGAACTCCTTAGCAGATGTTTTGAGCAGACAGATGGTGGATCCCCACGAGTGGAAATTGGATCCTCATGTCTTTCAACAGTTGACGGTGGCATGGGGGACTCTAGACATAGATCTGTTCGCTTCTCCACTGAATTACCAACTGCCAAAGTTTTGCACAAAGCTGTTTCACCCAAAAGCTTGGAAAGTGGATGCTCTATCATTCAGTTGGAACAACCTTTACGTTTATGCCTTTCCCCCTCTGCCTCTCCTTCCCAAGGTGCTCCTAAAGGTCAGGCAGGACAAGCCTTGCATGATTCTGATAGCTCCAGATTGGCCACGGCAGCACTGGTACCCTCTGCTGAGGACTTTAGTACGGGAGCCTCCTTGGCCTTTGCCATTAATTCCACACCTTTTGTCCCAGGCAAGCAATCATTTCCGCCATGTCAGGATTCAGTCCCTGCATCTGACAGCCTGGCGTATTCTGTTTTAGACCCTGGGGGGGTCGCAGCTTCCTCAACAAGTTTTGAATGTCATTTTGGAGGCCAGACGGCCTAGTACCAGGAAGGTTTATGCTGATAAATGGAGGAGATTTTTTCTTTGGAGCAAAACAGAGTTTTGATGTTTCAGTGCCTAATTTGACTGTTTCACTTCAGTATCTTACAGAATTATTAGACAAGGGTTTGTCTTTCTCCTCTGTTAAAGTTCATGCTGCAGCCGTTTCTGCTCACTATGACTGTGACCCACCATTATTCTCTCACCCTTTGTTCAAGCAATTTCTTAGAGGGGCAAAGAACATAAGACCCCCACGTAGAGCTCCTACTCCTTCCTGGGATCTCAATTTTGTGTTGGAAAAGCTCACTTTACCTCCTTTTGAACCTGCAGGTACTTCAGAGTTGAAGTTTTTGTCTTGGAAGACTGCTTTTTTGTTGGCCATTACGTCTGCTAGAAGGGTATCTGAATTACAGGCTCTAATGGCAGTTGAACCCTTCATGATATTCCATAAGGATAGGGTCTCACTACGTACTAATCCTACTTTTATGCCTAAAGTTGTTTCTAATGTGGCCTTGAACCAATCTATTCATCTGCCTACATTTTATGCTGATCCCCAAAATAAGGGGGAGAAAATTTTGCATTCTTTGGACATTCACAGGCAGTTACGTTATTATTTGAGCAGAACTAAAGGGTTCAGGCAGTCCCAACAGTTATTCATTTCTTTTGCCTTGGGATCTCAAGGAAAACCTGTTTCAAAACAAACTATTTCTAAGTGGATTGGGCATTGCATTGCTTTCTGTTATTCTCATCATGGTAAGGAGGTTCCGGCTGGAATCAGACCTCATTCCACTAGGGCTACTGCCACTTCTACTGCTTTTTTAAGGGGAGTAGCTACTAAGGATATTTTGGAGGCAGCTACCTGGAGTTCAGTGCACACTTTTTCTAAACATTACCATCTTCCTCTTTATTCCAAATCTAGGGCTGGGTTTGCCACTGCAGTTTTACAGGGCATGTTTGCAGCTCCTAATGCTGTCTGATTTTTCCAACCTCCCTTTACCTTTGCTTTGGGATTCTACCCACAGGTTATGACTGCAGCAATGTGAGATGAAGAACATAGTACAGTTTTGTACCTACCATAAATGTAGATGTTCGAAGATCCACATTGCTGCAGTCTAACTTACCCTCCCTCCTTCCCCTCTGTAGTTTGGGGTGGTTGTGTGGTTTGTGGTGTATCTATTGTTGCTATTTTGGTGATTGGGTATTTTTCTATTTTTGGCTATGGCCTTTCTTTTTAAGGCCTTCTGACATCTGGGGCAAGAAAGACTGAGGATATGGCGTCGGTCATGCGCTTTAGTACCACGGCGTACTGACGTCAGATCTGAGCGACCATGGCCGACGCCAGCCTAACACTTTGGTATTCGGGCCGACCGAGGACAGCAGACTACCCACAGGTTATGACTGCAGCAATGTGGATCTTCGAACATCTACATTTATGGTAGGTACAAAACTGTACTATATTACTATCAACTTGTAACAACATCCAGTTTCAATTTATAATCTTTTCAATAGCCTTATCAGTTGTATAATGCAACACCATATTTGTATTCGGTGTTACTCTAGTCATTTTGTTTTCCATTGTGTTGACTGTGCTTGTCACCCCATGTTTAATAATGGGTACATATTTATCCTGCCTCCCAACCCAAACTTCACCTATAATTTTCTCTAATAAGTCTATGGGATATCCCCTATCAATAAACATTTTTTTTTTAATTACTGTAAATGCTTCTAAACAATTAGAAGAATCAGAAGTGAGACATGAAGCTCGGGTTAGCAGACTCTTAACTAACCCCTTTTTCTGATAAGTGGGGTGGCAGCTCATGTAATGCAAATATGTGTTACAAAATGTAGGTTTCCTAAAAATTCTAGTAGCAAGAGTAGCATCACCCTTGTTAAAAAATAAAATATCTAGGTAATTCCTCACTTTCATATCCTGTTTAAATGAAAACTTCAAAAAGTCAGAACTACTTTCATAAAATTGAAAAACATTTCTAACTGTTCTCTAGTGCCTGTCTAAATCGTCCAAAAATCTAAAATAGACCCGGCAAAACCTATATAGTGGGAATTTGAACAAACTGTTCAGTTCCCACCATAACATGACTGTGTTTGCAAACGGGGACGCATGCAGTGCCCATCGCAACCCCCTGTTTCTGTTTGTAAAATTCACCTTCAAACGTCAAAAAATTGTTGCTTAGCACCAGTTCCATGAAAATGCATATTGTTTCTTTCTCATCATCGTGAAGATCACTATATTTAAAAATTATGTCTCTAAACCAATCCAAGCCAGTTTCTTGGATTACTGTAAAGAGACTGTTCACATCACAAGTCACCAAAATAACATCGATGTTCATTGTGTTTCACTGTTGCAGTGATTACTCTTGGGTTATCCTGCTGGCAGGCTACCCGCAGTCAGCATGAATTCCAAAGTCCTGGTCTGGCGTCTGCTGCTGTCGCCTCTTCCCTGACGTCAGTGCACCAGGGGTATAAAAGATACAGCCGACGCCATTTTCTTCAGTCTTTCTTGCCGGGAGGTGCCCGAAGCAAAAGCAGTTCGCAAGTGCCGGTCGGCTGACTCCTGAGATTTTCAAATCCGAATTTCAGAACCAAAGTCTTCATTAAAGCTAAGTACCCCGTAGGGGAAACTTTTTTTCTTGCTCCAGACCGATGTCAGAAAAAGTTAACTATTGTATTTCTTGTGGGAAGCAAATACCTCATAAGGATTTTCACTCTTACTGTATTCCTTGCCTAGGCCTCGACCACAACGTTGCTAGCTGTCAGTTTTGTGCTAGATTTAGCCAACTCACTAAGCGTCAGTTAGATTTTGCATTTTATTATTTTGGCCGAAGGTTTAATTATATAATGCCATCAGAACAGCCGACGACCGGAGTTTACAAAAAACGCAAGGACATGGAAAAGGATAGGCATCCGAGGTCCGAAACAGACGGCAAGGTCTCCGCTAGGCCAGTCACCGGTTCGCCGGCTCTGTGAGGTGCTTTCGCAGCCCCTGGTGCCTGCTACCTCAGAGCCACAGGCCACTTCCGACTCCCACATGGAGCCGACTGGGCCTCTGGATACTGGAGGTATTGGGACACTCGGAAATCATCCCCTCAGATGGGTCCGGAGCTGCTGAGCAGGCATCTGCTTCTGAGGGTGTCTTCAGACCTACACAGTTATATATTAAACCATCTTCAGCTTCAAAGACAAAGACTAAAGCAGCTCTAAAGACAAAGAAACAAGTACAGCATTCTCCTACTCAGACTACAATGCCTAAAAAACAGTTGCTTAAAATGGCATCACCATCCCCCTCCTGATAAGAGGCCTAGGCAAGAGACAGAATATGATTCCTCTGATCAGGTTTCTCTTTCCTGTGATTCCTCTTCTGAACAGGATTATTTCATTCCTCCTTATGAGGATTCTGATGCTGAAGAATCCATTCCTTCAGCCTCTCCTCCTGAGGATTATTCTTTTGGGGAAACACTGCATACCATGAGGGAGCATTTCCATTGGGAAAGCCAAGATTACTCAGAATCTAAGAAAAGACTGAGAGACTTTCTGCTATTACCTCAGCACAGACCCTTGCTATCTCACCTGTTCTAGACATTGTAGATATATTTTCAGAGTCCGGCCTGTCCCCAGACTCTTTACCTCCTGCACCTGCTAAGCCTGATAGATACTACAGGGTCCCAGATTCTCATAAATTCCTATATAAAAACCCTGCTGCTGACCCAGAAATTATATCTCAGGGTCTCAAAGGGGTCAAAGCTTCCACTGCAAAAAAACCCCTGTCCCCTCTGATAGGGATTCTAGGGCACTGGACAGATGGGGAGGGGGGGGGTTTACACTTCTGCTACCTTGGCTGTAAGGGCTTTAAATTGTCAGTTTCACATGCTTAAATATCAGCAATACTTAATGTCACTGCTTAAACAGAAAATGTTGAGAAATTCTAATGTTCAGAGAACAAGGAAATGCAGGATTTATTGCATGCAACTGAACAAGTGGGAAAGCATACTTTGCAATGTGGTTATGATTCACTAGAGCCCTCTTGCAGGGCCGCTGTTACAGATTCTGTTATTAGAAGGCATGCTTGGTTAAAGGAACAGAATCTACCTGATCATGTTAAAGCAAAATTATTAGATGTCCCATTACAACATGATATCTCAGCCCCAAGGCTCATACAGGACTAAACAATGGGGTGCTCCTACCTCCAAAAGTGGAGAAGACAAATCACAACCTTACAGGAAACGGTCCCTATGACTTTCCTCTGCCCGATCCAAGCACTTTTCTTTTGGCAGCCCCCTTAGGGGGAAAACTAGCACTTTTTTCACAAAACTGGCAAAAGATTACCCAAGACAAATGGGTCTTGAACATAGTGTCCCAGGGCTACAGGTTCCATTTTCACACCCTACCAAGGGCAAAAGGTATGCCAGACCTGCCACACAATCAATGGGCAGAGGAACAAAAGCAAATTACAGCCCTCATGGACATGAGGGCAATTCAACAATTACCACAACAAGAGCAGGGACAAGGTTTTACTCGAGACTTTTCTTGGTGCCCAGAAAGGACAAAACCTGGAGACCAATACTGGACCTGTCTATACTAAACACATTTCTGGAGGTTCCAAAATTCAACATGTTGACTCTACAACAGCTACTGCCCATGCTGGGCAAAAAGGCTTGGCTCGTAACTTTGGACCTAAAAGAGGCATACCTGCATGTCCCAATCAGACAATCTTGCAGAAGATACCTCCGATTCATAGCTGGCTCAATGCACTACCAATTCTCTGCACTGCTCTTTGGCTTATCTACTGTGCCCAGGGTCTTCACAAAATGCCTGGCACCAGTAATTGTGTTTTGCAGACAAAGAGGAATTCAAATATATCCCTACTTGGACGACTGCCTTATTCAAGCAAAGAACAAAGACATTCTTCTAAAGCATCTGGTGTTTGTAAAAAGATTAGTAATTTGCCTAGGGTACACAGTAAACGAAAAGAAATCAAAACTAGTACCCTCTCAAGAGATAATATTCCTGGGTGCAAGCTTAAATACAACTGCCCAGATGGCTTATCTCACACCAGACAAACAAAGGCAACTGACTTCTTACTTCAAAAAGTTGGCAACAAAAACCCAGTTATCTGCAAGGAAAATCCTGCAGGCCTTGGGCTTCATGGCATCCTGCTTTCTACTAATTCCATATGCCAGACTACATATGAGGAAACTACAATGGTATCTAAAAAGTGTTTTGAACTCAGCATTGCCACAGCCTGGAGACAGTTAGCCTTATTCCCTGCCTGCAACAGGAGTTTTGATGGTGGGCACAGGCCTGTCACCACAACAAGGGTCTGCCATTCACTTTACCCACAGCCAGACAGACACTGACAACGGATGCATCAGATTATGCCTGGGGGGGGGGGGCATATGGCAGGATAATGTATTTAGGACACATGGCCTGCAAGCCCGATGCAGCTTCATATCAATCAAAAAGAGATGCTAGCTGTTCAGAATGCCCTGACAGCTTTCAAGGACCTACTTCATCCAGGACATTTAATGATAAAGATGGACAATACTATGGTCATGTGGTACATAAACAAGCAGGGAGGCACAAATTCCTTCCCCCCCTCTGCAGACAAGCAATGACCTTGTGGGACACGGCATTAATTTACCAAGTTCATCTGCAAGCACAATTCCTGTCAGGAAAAACAAATACTCTGGCAGACGAACTAAGCAGAAACCTCATGGATCCCCACAAGTGGAAACTGGATCCACAAGTCTTCAGCATGATAACAAGGAAATGGGATGCCCAGACATAGATCTATTTGCCTCCCCTCACAACTGCCAATTAGAGATTTTGCACAAGGATTTATCACAAACAAGCATGGAGAGTGGACACCCTATCCTTCAGCTGGAAAAACCTAACGGTATACGCCTTTCCTCCACTGCCTCTCCTTCCCAAGGTACTCCTAAATGTCAGACGAGAAGCCAAAAATGATACTGATTGCACCAGACTGGCCATGCCGCACTGGTACCCAATCCTAAAGAGCTTGTCTGAAGGCCCAGCATGGTTATTGTCTCAAACTTCCCGCTTGCTGACCCAACAAAACAATCGGATCCTGCACAGTCAACTCAGGACCTTAAATCTGGCAGCATGGCGGATAATGTAGCCATTCAGAACACTCCTCTTTCAAAAGCTGTTATGGATGTTATCTTCGAGGCCAGGAGGCCCAGTGCTAGAAAATCTTGTACAGAAAAATGGAAGAGATTCTGTGCTTGGAACCAGGAACAAGGCATTGACACGTATGTACCAAATATTCCTCAGATTTTACAATACCTAACTGAGATGCTGGACAAAGGCCTTTCCTTTTCTTCAATTAAGATTCATGCTTCTGCCATTTCAGCCCATTACAATACGGAACCTCCTATCTTTTCTCATCCTTTAATAAGGAAGTACCTCAGAGGGGCCAAACACATAAGACCTCCAAGGAGAGCACCAATACCTGCATGGGACCTTTAATTATGTTTTGGAAAACCTCTCACTGCCTCCCTTTGAGCCAGCCTCAACAGCTGATATAAAATTCTTATCCTGGAAAACAGCTCTGCTATTGGCAATAACCTCTGCAAGACGAGTCTCAGAGTTACAAGCACTCATGGCTGTGGAACCTTTTATCATTTTTCATCCAGACAGGGTTTTTCTGAGGACAAACCCAACATTTATGCCTAAGGTGGTGTCCAGTGTGGCCCTCAACCAAACCATTCACTTGCCTACCTTTTATCCAAACCCACAGAACAAGGGTGAGAAAATTCTGCATTCTTTGGACATACACAGGCAGCTACACTTCTACTTGGACAGAACTAAAGCTTTCAGAAAGACTGAGCAACTTTTAGTGTCATATGCTGCAGGATCACAAGGAAAGGCTATCTCAAAACAGACTATTTCTAAACGGATAGGTCATTACATCCGTTTCTGCTATTCTCAGCATGGCAAACCAGTGCCTAAGGGCATTAGGCCTCATTCTACCAGAGCAGCAGCGACTTCAGCAGCCTTCCTCAGAGGAGTACCAACCAAAGACTTCTTAGAGGCTGCAACTTGGAGTTCAGTGCACACTTTTACAAAGCACTACGACTTACCTCTTTACTCTAAATCCAGAGCAGGCTTTGCCACTGCAGTACTTCATAGCCTCTCCGAACCCTATTTAGCTCAGCCACCCATATTCAGCTTTGGGATTCAACCCAAGAGTAATGACTGCAACAGTGAAACACGATGAACATTAGTACAGTTGTGTACCTACCATAAATGTAGATGTTAGAGTGTATTCACTGTTGCAGTCCAGGTTACCCTCCCTCCGTCCCCCTTTCTTTTGCTGGGGTTCATCTGTACTTCTCAATTCTATACAACTTATGTGGTGTGTTTGCTTGTAGATGAAGGAAATGTTTCTTTATTGTATGTATGTTTATTTGCATAATATATTTAGCCTACCCCTTTTGGGGGCACCTGACATCTGGGGCAAGAAAAACTGAAGAAAACTGTGTCTGCTGCATCTTTTATACCCCTGGCGCACTGACGTCAGGGAAGAGGTGACAGCAACCGATGCCGGGCCAGGACTTTGGAATTCAGGCCGACTGCAGGTAGCCTGCCAGCAGGATAACCCAAGAGTAATGACTGCAACAGTGAATACACTCTAACATCTACATTTATGATAGGTACACAACTGTACTTTTGGTATCACCATGGTTTGTAACTTACTCAAAGGGTCCCAAGATCTTTTAAAATATGGGGAAATCTATCAAAAAGATGCTTAAGTGACACATCAATATATTTTGCTATGGGTTCAGTCACAGACCCCCTTGCTGCAACTATTGTACGCAGCGGTGGGTCTTCTTGATTAGAGTGAATTTTAGGAATCCCTAAAATCTTGGGTAGTAGTGGATTTTCTACCCTCAAATAATCAGAGGGGTTTGGAAATGGAGTCAAATAACAGTTCATCAAGCACAATCTTCACAGACCTGTATGCTAGATTGACTTTGTTCAGGGAAACTACCCCATATACTTCAGTGTTGTTAAGCAAATTCATCATACGACCACTATAGTCTTCCAACTCCATAATGACCAATCCCCCTCCCTTATCAGGCTTCATACAATAAATTTATTTGTTTTGCCTGATTTCATAAAGCAACTGACTCTCATCTTGAGAGAGATTGTAAAATCTACAATGTTTGTTCCCCAACAATGATCTTAATTCCCTTTCACATTGCCTTTCAAAAACGTTGATGGCTGGATGCAATGGAGGGTTAAACGTACTGGACCTTTTGAAATCATCATTTTCTCTTGTTTCTGATCCCCCACCATCATACATACCCCTGAAATTAAGTTTGCGACTAAACATTTTTAGATAGAGTATGATATCCTCTACTTGGGCTCCTTTTGCAGGAATAAATTTAAAACCTTTCAAAAATAGACTGTGATGTTGAGGCCCTATAATCATACTCGAAAAGTTGTAAATGTTGAAATTGTAAAATGAAGTCATTTTTACAGTACCTGATCTATTAATAATGGAGCATGCTCCTGGAATTGACCCATTTAATTCTGATAATTCTGGCCATTCTTGAAATTGTGGTACCCCCTGCCGTTCGTCAGTTGATGCCCTTGTCCTTGCCAATTGTTCACCTGCTTTCTCCCTGCTAGTCTCTCTGACCTTCTCGGTCCTGCTTGCTCCAAAGGGGCCTCATCCTACATTGCCCCTTGTTCATCACCGACAATGGGGTCATACACACCATTCTTAATTTCCCTGGTTGAAAAGGGTAATGGATAGACTGTCTTCCTCAAGTATTCGTCATCACGTTTTTTTATCTTTTCGCATCATGATAGCTCCCATTTTGCGCTCAGTGTATTCAAACACTTGATTGAACCTTATTTTGTGATCTTGAAACTGCACATCCGCAGTAATGGACTCCACAGTTTTAGCGATCTCCTGTTTATACTCATTCATCCTTCTTTCGTTGTCTTTAATCAATAACTTTGTCAATTCCAGTCCGGTACGATCGAATAACTCCGTAAGCTCAACATGAAACAGAGTTTGCTTCCACCCCCTGGGGGTACTTCCAAACTCGTAGACCTTTAGGTGCATACGATCTCCTCACAATTTCTTCCAAAAAATAATTGTCCAATTGTAACGTTTTGAACTTATACAGTACCTTCTCTAACTGCCCAATCTGTTCCAAAATCGTCAGAACTCGCCCAGAGTCTGTCACAATAGGTTCCGTTGCTTGATGACCACCCAAATTGTCAAGCCAAGCATAAACTTTCGGAAATGAAGAGAAGTCAGACATGGTTCCACACCCACTAACAAAAGCAGTGTTGTCACAATTTCAATTTCAAGTGAACTGAAAAAACGTTCACTTATATTTTAAAGTATATGAAGCATCTATTATATTCAGTACTATAGCTGTAACATCTAGTTACTGTTGCTTTATTTCTGTTTGCTATGTTTAATTGGTTCTATTGAAGGTTTCAAATGGGTGTGTCTCTGTATTGTAAGTTTTTACTTCACTATTTGTTTTGGTTCTGAGGATGACATCTAGTTACTGTTGCTTTATTTCTGTTTGCTATGTTTAATTGGTTGATTGGTTCTATTGAAGGTTTCAAATGGGTGTGTCTTTGTATTGTAAGTTTTTACTTCACTATTTGTCTTGGTTCTGAGGATGTCTTAATGTAGACGAAAGCGCTTAACCAAGTGGATTTGTTGCTTTCAAGATTTTTAGATTAAAACTGTGTTTTAGCTTTTTGGCTGGCTTCGTCATCTTTATTATTGAATTGTTTCGCAGCCTGGATACTTGTGGATTATTTTGGATTCTACAATTCTTGACAATACTGTTTGAGGAAGGAGCTAGTTTTTCTGCAGATAAACTCCAATTTTCATATGGAGCAAGAGATCTGTTTCTCTGCTTATGCTAAACTATGCAAAGCTTTCATGAAATAAATCTTTCTTTTAAGGCCTCCAATTAAAGATCCCTCTCTACCTTGGGACCTGTCAGTTGTGCTGCAAGGCCTAACACAGAAACCCTTTCAGCCTCCAGCTAAATCCAATCTGAAGTTTCTATCATGGAAGACAGTTTTCTTGGTAGCCATCACTTTTGCAAAGCAAATATTTGAACTCCACACTCTAAGGACAGAGTTTCCTTATGGACTAACCTTTTTTTTTTTTTTTAACCTAAAGTGGCTTCTGCAAATAACATTAACCAATCCATTCACTTACCAGTCTTATTTTTTAGCAACAAAGGAGAATACATGCTTTACCTCCTGTATGTGTACAGACAGTTACATTTTTGTATTCCTAGGACAAGACAATTCTGAAAATCAAACAAACTTTTTTCCTTTTCCTCAAAGACTTGGTTATCCTGTATCCAACGTCACTCTAGCTAAATGGACAACAGAATGTATTCCCTGGATTTACTCTCAAAAAGGCATGACATTACCCAAGGCTCATTCAACCAGATCCATGGCCACATCATCTGCCTTTTTAGTCCAGAACATCTGTTGGCATTTGTACTACAGCTGCATGGTCTGATGCTCATACTTTTGTTTCTCCTTACAAATTGTATATTTCTAGAAGTAGATCCTCCTTTGGTTCATCTGTGCTCTAGAATATCATTTCATGAGGGCCACCCAAGAGCAGCATCGCTGGGGACTCTTGTATACATTGAGGAAGAATAAAAAGGACAACATCAGGTTTAGAAGTTATGTTACCATAACTAGGCATCTGTGTTGTCCATTTTCATTCTTCCTCAATTTCCATCCCCCATCCAAATCTCATGGAGAGACCTATTGGACTGTATTGGAAACTACAGTTCCAGGTTTGAGCCCTGTCTTTCTTTCATTTTATGTATCTGTTTGTACTATGGGAATTGGGCAGAAAACTTGATCTGAGGCTTTGGGAATACAGTAGAGCATTATGGGTACAGGGAGGAGCTTGACAGCTGGATTCTAAGTCTGAAAGAAACAGTCAAGTACGATGTTGAGGATAGGATCTGAACCTGTATGTTGAGGAAGAATGAAAATGGGCAACACAGATGCCTAGTTATGGTAAGAACATAATTTTTAATTTAATGAGGTGATCACCAATGAGAAATACATATGATTATGAATGTTAATATCATTTTACCCAGACTTATTTACATCCTTTCATTTTCCTATTAACATGGACATTTATTATATTAAAAAAAGTGAAATTTTTGTGGTCATAGTCGTGTAGTAAAACAAGAATCTCTATTTTATAGTGATAAATCAACTAGCTTATACTCAACTAACTCTAGCCCATAAGCTTATTCTCAACCCTACCCTCTGTCCCTCTCTTTCTTCTGCCTTTAAAATGCACCTACCTAACAGAGTTCTAAGGTCAAATAATGAAAATCTACTCGAAGTACACAGACTGACTCATCCCCCAGGCAAAAACCTTCTTTCCTTCAGCCTCGCTCGCCTCTGGAACTCCCTACCTCCACTCATCCGCACCACCTCTAACAACTCTGCCTTCAAAAAGTCTCTTCACTTTCATCTAGCTTCTCAGTGGGAATGCTCTTGTTCCCACCCCACATAAATAACTCTACTTATTTCACCCTCAATACCATATTCTACTTCTATACCTTTGACATTTATTCTCTATCAGTATTATATTATATTTATTTAATTCTAGTACATTTCTTCCTATTTTAAGTGTTATGACTGCTATTCTAACTGATGAGTTCTACATTTGTTTGTTTACACAATATTAATAACTCTCTCTACTAATATTGTAACTGTTAAAATGTTGTAAATACCTTCTGTTATGGAGCTTTTCTCCCCAGGACTCCATTGAAAACGGGTTCTTTATGGCCCAATGGACTATCCTGGTAAACCAACGGCAATAAATAAAATAAATAAATAAATAAATAAAAAACTGTAATACTTTTATTGAGGTTTGCACTGAAATATTCATATTAGTCTGAAGGCATCTGGTAAAACTATTATCTTAAATCTTTACAGACTGCATTTTTTTTTGAAAATCTACTTACATTTATTTATAGAGCATTTTATACTTATTATATTCAGTAAAAGTAAATGGAATATTAGAGATATATTAGAGATGTAAAGTGAGTACAAGTCCAGCTTGATTTCATATTTCTTAGGAATGTGAATTGCTTAAGCAATTCACATTCCAATATACAGTATTTCAGATGACTTTGGTCAGATACTTAAGACTATTAAGTATTGTAAAATACATTTTTGGTATTGTTTTAATACTCTTGCACTTTCCTGTACAAAAAAAACCTGATAAACATCAACTCATCTGGACAATACTAGCAGTGGCAGGAAAAGTTATAACCAGGAAATGGAGCAAACCTATTTCTCTCTTAGATGATTTTTAGACGTCCTTAAAGAAGCTTAGTTTTGAGAACATTTGCAGATCTAAGTGGAATATAATTTAATTATGAATTCTTGCTTAAGCTGGTTATTTTATTTAGTAAATGTGATAACACTGTCAGCATTTAATTGCACATTATTGATTGACCTTAAGGAAGTTGCATATCTTTACTACAAATAATTGCATGGTTGGATAATTGGCAATGTAAGTTGTTATTTTTTTTTAGCTTGTTGTGCTTTTTCTATATAGCTATATATTTTTTTAAATAAAATGTTATGTTTTATTTTATTGGGAAAGAATTTACATAAATAATGTATTGATTTAAATTTGTAAATACTCCTAAGATGTTTAGTATATTGTGCTTTAATCCACACAAGTTTTGGCAGTTGGTGGTGACATTCCTTTCCTTTTGTATTGGACATCCATGATCGATATTTCTGTTAAATCGATATAAGGAAAATTGTTCTGAATATGGATCTGGAACAGTAATTTGAAGCTAACTAAGTAGCATGGTGAGCTCAGATGCCAAAAACTTTGCCTACTTCATATTAGTAACCAAAGCTGGAAAATGTTGATATAATTCACCTTGTTTGGTGGTGGTAGTAGGGATAGAAAAGAATAAGAAATCTGTATCCATCTGCCACATTAGAAATGCAGAACAGCCTGTCATGATGAAGATGCTTTAATTTCCTCACACAAAAGTTTGAACAGTGAAGACATAGTAATTACTTACAGACAAGCCTGACATGGTTTATTACTGCAAGGCAACCGTGTGAATTATTAGATTCTTTAACATCATATGTAGTTTGGGCATAAATCATTGAGTTACAGGCCCAGAATGTTGTTAGGCATGTACCAACTTGTGCTGGATCCTCTCCCAGTATAGCCTGTGACTATATACAGATAACATACCATGGTAATGCTAGTTGTCTTTGAATCTTACCAAAAGCTGGCATGCAGACTGTTACATGGCAGTAATATACATAGCCAATAGGCTCATACTTACCTTGTGGTGCAGGTTTTCTCCATTGCAGCCTTGATGGGCATAAATACAGATGTTTGAGTAACCAATCCGAAGGTGAGAGTCAGCGTCTTGCAGGAATGACCGGTTCCACTATTCACCAAGGGCATCCCCTGCATTGTCTCCAGTCCTTGTACTTTGAGGTACAAGTTATCTTTGTTGCAACTCTAACATCCCTAGTGGAATCCTGCTAGTCATAAATACAGAGGTGCATAAGTAGACTATGCAGAGATGCTAGCCAATGTCCAATATGAATGGCACATGCCATTACTCTCTTGGTGTATTCCCTGCTACCACACAGGCAGTAATCATTAGCCCAGCTCCCACACGGGATCCACCACCAGGTATGAGGGTTCTCTCTCTGTCATCACTGAGGGATAATAGGAATCCTCCAGGGCTGCAAAATGTTGATACTGTGCAGCGATCCACCTTTTCAACCTGGCCCTAGCTGTTCCCTGAGTGCTGGTCTTAGACCACAATAGTATGTCTGTGATCTTGTGATGCATCTGTGCTATTATCCTGTTATGACTATCCACTGAATTGATGCCATGCAACAAAGGCCTTGCCTGCTTCACCCTTGTCAAGGCTATGCCTATCACATCCCTGTGGGTAGGGTGAGCAGTAGCACCTCAGTGTCTTGTGTGGTGAGCTTCTCCAACTGTTACCATTCTTTTGATAGCATGCTAGGTCAGGTACACCTGTAGTTACACACGTGGATCTTTGTGGGTATGCATAACGGTTCAGGTTAGCCAACACTTTTCTCTTAACTGTTCTCAGCACCCTTATGGTGGTCACAGCCTTGTGTGCTGCTATAAGGTAACTTCTGACCCCATGTCATAGGACGTCAGCTGTTTGCCACATGTGCTTTCCCTTGTGTCTATTCCAGTAGCATGGTTTTATGCTGTGTGTTCTAGATAGCAGGTGATTTGCTGTGTGTTCTAGATAGCAGGTGATAGGCTTATTTGAACACTGGGACTACGAGTCTGCCTGTCATTCCTGTGTCATGGCTAGATGATTCTTCCATAGGAATACAACCTACCTGCCTGTTTCTTGTGCCTTTGCTGGACAAATCCCAACCACAGGATTGTAGTCTGTCCAGCCTGTTTCCAGTGCCTTGTCACTTTGAGCTGTCCCAGCCCTGCAGTCCTGTGTCATGACTAGTGCAGTGTTACCACATGCATTGTATGGCATTACACTGCTGTGTGTGGTGTCTGTGGCTACAATGCTCCCTTGAGTGATAACTGCATTACCAAGATTCATTACCAGTTATCCTGTTTGCTGTCACAGTCTATGTACATTAGTACACTCCTTTTTCTTTTTTTAGATTCTCTGTTGCTCACTGTAAACAGTCTTCCAAAAAATGGTGACTTTTTGCACTAAAACAAGGCCTGTAGTGCATGCTTTATGGTAATGAGGTGAATTAGTGCAATCATTTCTGATTCATAGATATTCCAAGGCAACTAAGTTTTATGACGATTTATGCCTTGCAAGTACCATCTTTCATTCTGTACCTCCTTTCTCCAGAAAGGCTATACCAGTCAATCCTGGAGTAAATATGTGGCTACTAATCCAGTCATCTAGGTTATGTTTAAAGGAAGATAATGAGCCACATTATCTAACAATCAAGGTAAGTTTATTCTAGAGTTTTAAGAGATGTAGGTTATAAACCTCTCTCTCCACTGTGTTTTGTCTGTTGGTGAAGATTAGGTTCCTGGTTTTAGTATTGATGAAGATACTGGACTAGCAGAGATGAATGAGGTCCAGGACAACCGGTTATCTAATGGCACAGTAAGTGAGGCAGAGAGTCAAAAGTTGGTAAGCCAGCAAATAAAGTGATATAGCTTACAGACTATCTTGGTAGCTCTGGGACTTTTGGCCTTTGATCCTTTTTGGTTATAAACCTTTGGAGTTTTTCTAAATTATATGATTAGTGAGAAGTCCCAAAGGGGACACAGCACTCTAAATGTGGTCTGATCACTGGTGAATATAATGAAGCCTTTGGCAATGACCTATGCTAAATAGAAGGATTTTCTGATAATTGTCACATGATCAAAAGAAAGAGCTTTATTAAACCAAGTTTTTTGATCCCTGACTACATTTTCATTTTGTAATGGTGGCTTGTCTTTTAAATGTGATGAGGGGAGGAGTTGTCTGTCAAAATGATGATGCCACACTTTTTTTTTTGCATTTTGTTTGTACCCATTTTTAGTACACCAAAAGTTCAAAGAGTGCATTATGGTGACTTAACAACCCCCAGGTATGCAGTCATCTGTAAATTTTGTTAGCCAGAGGTTTTGGCTCTGTGCCTGATCTGAAAAGTAAATGCTGAAAAGGAGAGGTCCCAGCTCCTGAGCCTCAGGATTATGAAGGCCCCAGATGGTGGTGAGTGATGTCATTAGCATCAGTTGCTGCAGCAAACAGTGCCGACATAAGAATATTGACCAGAAGAGATACCAACCAGACCTTTTGCCAGTAAAAAGAAGCTGTGGAGAGAGAGAGACCCCCCCCCCCCAGTATTATAGCAAGCAGGCTGTTTTTGCAAGATGAAAAATGTCTTTTGTCATGGATATGGTTTACTCATTAATAGTATTTTTATGTTTTCCAGCAGTTCTAGAGCTTGAGGAAAATGGAGTCCTCTGCCAGAGAAGGCAGGTTAGGCTCTACAGGCAGCTGGGCAAGTGTACTGCATTGCTGGCATTACTGTATTATTGCCCTTAAACAGTGTACCACAGCACTGATCAGTTGCAGTTTTTGCATTGTAATATTTAACCGTTGCTTTACTGTTAATTGGGTTTGTATATTTGTTTTCCTCCTGTTACTGTGCTACTGTAATACCTGCAGTGGTTTACATGAGTTATCTGTTGTACATAGTGTGTTCCATTGACATTGCTTTGCTATTTTTTGTCTTCCAGATTATATTTATTATTTATGTATGTATTTGGTTATCAGGGCTGAGCACTGATCCACTTATGGACCTTTTTCAGACTCAGCCCAGGTGCACTGTCTGATTAAGTGACTTTCTCACAGTTGCACATCTTAATAAAATGTAGTACATAACACCGACTTTTGCATTTGAGTCCTGTTTATTTTCCTCATTTTTTTTTTTAAATTACATTCCTGCTGTTTATTTTTTTTTTTTTATGTTCATTTTCTGCAGGATCAGCTCTGGAACAAGCAGAGGTGAGGCAACAGCCACCATGCTATGCACTGGCTACTGCACTGGGCAGTGGATCCTCAACAGTCCCCGCACCTGCTTCTGTGCAGGGTGATGAAAGTCACCCTGTAGAAAGTAGCCTGGAAGGCTCACTGTTGGTCTGCATTGCTGCTTCTCTCATGGGTGATGTAAGCTTATCGGAGAATGGTGGCAAGGGGGCCCTTCTGAGTCGCCTAATAAGAGGTTCAGTGGCAGGAGAGGACTGAGTTAGATTAGAGACTCAATACCTGCATTAGCTAGAACCTTGGAAAACCTCGTCATGCAGCTTGTAGAATGATATAGTTGCCAAACCTGAAGAAAGAGATAACTAGAGGTGGAGTCTACTTGTGATGTCAGCCACGGAGGTGACTGACTTCTCTGTGGGTTTCCTTACTGGGTTGGCATGACAGGCATTCCTCATCCCACCCCATCTCTCAACATGGTACTCCTCTTCCATCATCCTCTTTTTGTAGTGCAGTCCTCTCCATCACCAGTTGTCCACCCTCTGTCAGTCTGCAAACCTCATTATTGTCCCCTGATTTGTGTCACTACTGGTCTTATCAGCATTTATGTCTTTCCCCCCTGTCATCTCTATACCCAAACGTCCCCCTCTACCATGATAAAAACAGTAAAGGCATCTATTCCACACACACACACACACACACACACACACACACACACACACACACACACACACACACACAAAAAATCTTTCCTCCACTTCAACATTCTTTCTTTCTTTTTCATTGCCCTGTGTGTTCTTCTGCTATCTCTTCACCCTTTCTGACAGTTCTGTCACTCTTTCCTCTTTATTTTGTAATAAAATCAATTGACACTATTGGCTCCCACAGTCACAAAGTGCCTTAATGCATGTCTAACATGCATAACATTTAGCATGCTTCCTGAATTCTAGTATCCCCTGATCACCTTGTTGATCATAGCCTGGTTCTCTCAGTTGTGTAATTACTGCCATTCTTGTATTTCATTATGTAGTACTATCCCTGGTATGTCTGCATAATGTTGGCAGTTATGTGCATCTAACTCCAATGGGCCATGTCATGCAGTGTTCAACGTGCCATTTAGCACAGCGTAGTTGTGTTATGCATCTTTCAGAATACCCCTATGTACTGTACACTTTTGCAGCTCTTGTGTTATACATGTGCAAGAAGAGAGCTTTACGCTGCCAAAATGAATAAAGCATTAGGATTTCTCAGTTATTTGACCCACACTGCAGTTTTATTTATTTTTATTTAACATTTGTTGATCGAGTAAGTCCGACTAGGACAGAGCCTATTTTCAGCGGAGGCCCAGGGAGAAATGCTCTAGATGCATGTCATGTCTTTGGATTGTGGGATGAAACCGGAAACTCACAACTCACGTACCTGTACTTGGGAGTCTGAAGCTCTACCATTAGACCACACCAGCCCACATTTCTTATTGTTTAAACTAGGGACTGAAGTCTTGACAGTTCTTGTAGTGACAGAAGTTTTCAAATTCTTGTTTGTGTGATATCAGTGGCACAGTGAATCGTGCATCATATTCCAAGTGGAAATTTGTTGCTACTCTGTTAAAATGGCATTTCTAAAAACACTGTTGCATTCTAAAGCAATATTTTGTTTCTAAGTATGCAATGACAAAATATTTTTCCTTTACAATTTTTTATTTTACTATGGAAACACTTGATTTTTCATGTTACTGTTGCTTATATGAGCTGACATTGCTTAAGATCTAAATTCTGTAGTACTCGTGTATTAACAGATTGTCATTGTATGGAGGTATTTTGAGAACTTTGTCCCTGCATTTGGTATAATCACAAAACATTAAAAAATTGTCAAACTCATTTAATTGAAAAAGTCATTTTGTTGAATCCTATGTCACAGAAATTTTTAGAAGTGTAATAGGCAGTGAAAACAATGTAGAAATGTATATAGTTGTTAATCTGTTCAATTGTCAGGTAATTTGTGTTGTCTATCGACAATTGCTGCTGATGAGCTCTGTTTGTTAGTGATTCATTGTTCGTAGTTTTTTTTTTTTTTTTTTGCTTCACAGTTGTGTCGCTGTGGAGTTAGTATGTTTTTAGGTAAAGGGATGCATGTGGGGGTTGGACTTGCCTTACCTGCAAAAAAAAAAAAAAAAAAAAATGGCCTTTTAAGTTTTTCTGCAGATTGTGATTCACCAAACTGAACTCTCAAAGAAATTTGTTTTTGGTGGTTTGAGATTCATCTAAATGAGGTTCATTAAAAGGACGTGTAATCATTATTTTACGTGAAGTAAAAAACTGTTTTCCTTCACAACTGTGAACTAGTTTATTCATTCAGTCATTCGCCCATACCTCTTAGCAAGAAGTAAAACCCAGAAAAATGCAAATTAATATTTCCTTCTTGCTTCTGCAATCGGGAATATCATTATAAGAATAAACCTTATTGTGACCACTTCGGAAAAACTTTATTAGCTAGGCAGACTTTCCTTGTCCTGAGACTAAAGCGTTTGCTGGAAGGGACAGTTGATTTACATCATTCATTCTATGATATCTGATGGTGAAAATTAATAACTAACGATAGGAAATGGGAGTTTCACTCTTTATAATAACTGCAAATATCATGGAGTCGGAGCAGGACAGCTTGCAGTCCATTAGTAAAGGCAGCATTTCAGTGGTCAGTCAAAAATGCAGGAGTGAGAAGTCGGCAATGAAAAAGAGATTCTGAGGAAGCAGAATACAACATTTTTTCTCTTATCAAGGAAAAGTAATTGCATTGATTTCACAGGCCATGTCAAAAGTGCTGGTGAAAAACTGTAACTGATTTTTGCAGGATCAGAAACATCATTTTATGGGAGTGTTTGCATGTGGATGTAGGAGCAAGATAGCTTGCTCTGAAAACAAGTGGCCTTGGGAAGGGCTGTTCCAAGTTCATTCAGGAATGCAGGGAAAGGGTAGCAAAAAAAAAAAATCTTAGGAAAGCAAACTAAAACATTTTGTTCTTGATTAAAATATACTTATGCTGCTTTTTAAAAGCAGCATCAGAAATGCTAACATATAATTGAATCTGATTTATATGAGGCAAACTTCTCTTTTCATAATCATCAGAACATTATTGCACCACTCTTGCAGTATGCCCTACTACTTGGATCAATGGATATGTGTATATATTCACACCTTTATGAGCCAAAAAAGACAACTGATTTCAGTGGTTTGAACAGCATAACCCTATGGAAATATTTGCATGGTCAAATTCGGCTTTAATGTCTAGTAGAAGAAGACTGAATGTGTCCTGTGAACATCAAAGATATCTTCTTCCACATCAGAATTGCCAGGGAGTTAATCATTTGTGCTTCTGGATAGGCACGAATCATTGCCACAGTCGAACACTTCCATTTTGTCTCACCTTGTCCCACAGGCTGATTACTAAATAACGTCCATAATAGCCCATCAGAGGTTGTTGGGAGCCAAGACTACTATATCTATACGACATGTTACACTTACATTGAAATATAAAAAAATCCAAGTGTTAGGATGGATTTTCTGTAGTAGGATTATTTCAGACCTCACAGCTAACAAAATGGATTTCTGTATTTCAGACCAAAAATGTTTACAGCAAACTGTATAGTTACAACCTTGATAACCTTATAATACTGATTTGTTCTCAAACAAACAAATGCTAAATGCTTGATTTGAAGCAGTTTAAAACAATATGTCTCTGTAGTTTAGGCTTGTTTTGGTACAGGTCGTATATCAAATACAGCTTTTTTGTATAACTATGTGAATGAAGTCATAAGGAAGTGCAGTGTGTATGAGAAATATCCTGACCACCTGTCTCTATGACAGTAGAAACATGCAACTATTACAATCTAAAATATATGAAATATGATTGGAAGGAATGTTCCAGAACATCCTTGTACATGGATTTAGTTCTGTACTTCAGCCATGTTAGGTTTATCTAAACTTGTTAGTAGTATAGTTTAGATGAGCTGTTATCTATTCATAAAATAAATGTTTTCACAAACTGCTTTGTGTCTTAGTGGTTTTGTACTAATAACAGATGGAGATAAGAAGAGGAACAAACATCTTAATATTTGGCAGAGCCACCAGGAGGCTCAGAGAATGCAATAGCAAAACAATCCTTCATTGAAGGACTGGTGGATGTCCAAATACATCAGCCGGAGCACCTCCAGAAAAAGTGATAAAATTATGATGGATAAATGGGATCCCGTATCTTCAAACTAGTCAAAATGAATAGACCATGATGCATCTTCAGTGAAGACAATGGAGGATGACCAGGACATAAGGATGGCAACTTAAAAAGGGATGTATCTTGAAAAAACAGAACTGCAGTGCAGGTACCAACTTCAGTATGTTGTTATTAGATGCATGGACTGTGAGTATAAGTTCTCAAAGAGACTTTCTCTTTGAGATGAAAAACTAATTAATGCTTTTCAGTTCTAGAAAGCATCAGTGACATGCTGTGCAGTTTAATATGGTAAACACAATCTGCCAAGCAGCAGGAACTAAGAGAAAAAAAGATACAGTACATGATGATGTAATCTTTAACTGTTGTGAAGGCAAGAACTAATCGAATAAACACTGATAAATGAAAATTCTCAGGATACTAGGAAGTTATTTCAAAACAAGACACTACCATTGCAGCTGTTATGGCAAAAGAAAGTTTTGAAGTTCTTCTTTTTGCACTACAGGGTTTAGCCCAGAACTGGTTTAAAGTCTCTAAGCAGTATAGCACATGTGAGTTTGTCATACATCCTTGTTATTTTGAGATGCCCAAGAAATACTGATAAAAAAATGTCATCATTTAAAAAAAAAAAAAAAAAAAAAAGCGTCCTCCCTGGCAATGTTCTTCAGCACTTCATCACATAGAAAAATTAAGCATGAGCTGTGTCTGAACAGTTAAAGTATTAAAGTGAAGAATCCATTCTACATTCCTTTCTGCAAGATATAGACTGTCATAAATCCTAAAGCTCTGTCTGAACAAAGGCAAAATATAAAGAGAGAGCTTTCCACTTATTTTCAGCCATAATTTGTAAAGCTCCAAACAGGAAAAGTCTTTTGCAAACTTTCTCACCAATACATTCGTACTACTCAGACTGGTTGCATTCTGAAGCAAAGGAGAAGAGGAGAGAAGAAAAGAAGAAAGTTTTACACAGAAGGAGGCTTTGATTTTAATAACAGTTTTTTTTCATAGATTCTATGTGCAGTGACGTTTTAAAACAGCCATATTAAGACAGGTCTTAATTCTACAAAGTAAATGTTTAAGTTAACAATAGTCTTTCCTTCTAGGTTTTCTTAATTATTTGCATGTAATGATTTCCAGATCTGGGTAATGTGCCAAATGTTAACACGGTTATAAATCACCAGTATCTTTTTATGAGTTGTGGTTAAATGTGACATTACAGGGTGTTAAATTTAATTCCTTATACTTTTACAAAGTTACAGAATGGACCTTTATTAAGTCAAACGGAGGAAAAATGTATATTGCATAAATGCTATGTGCTCTAATATTTTTAACAGAATTCATTTTCAGGTATTCTCAGGTAAAAGGCATGTACACAAGTAATTATAAATGCATTTAGGCATGTATACACACACACACACACACACACACACACACACCCCAAATATTGGAGGAGATAAACTATGGTTTATGCACATATAGGTTCATAGGTAGGTACTAGGCTAGGGCCTATATAAGCCTAGCCAAAGGTACCCTGGCTTTCGCCACCCAAGAAAATTATATTTGAATTTTATTTCATTTACCATTTTTGATGCTGAAAGTGCTTAAAGAAAATGTGAATCATTTCTAGAGGTTAATATTTCTCAATGAACCACAGAGTTTAATTGCAAAAAGCATTTACACAGTATTGATAAGTTAATGATAGAAATTCATACATATTGTAAATGTGATTTGCTGATCAATATCTGCAGTCTGTAAAAATGTACAGTTTATAAATATTAAACATCAATTCATACATGTTGTAAATGTGATATGCTGATCAATATCTGCAGTCTGCAAAAATGTACAGTTTATAAATATTAAACAGCAAATCAAAATGTTTGTCTGCTCTGGGAGATGCATTAGGGAAGGGGAAATGTTTTGTATGTCTATATAGACCACTAGATATAACAAAGTACACCTGATTTTGAACTGTTGCAGTTTCAAAGTGGACAAAGCAGAGAATATACAGATTTCTGGGTAAAAATGTGTTTTTTACAAACTGCATTTGTTGATAGGAAAATGATCATCAAGAAGCGTTACATGTTTAACACTGATAATCTAGTGGAACTGTCTAGTTACATAGAGGGTGATTTGTGAGCTTTGAAACACAAGAACGTTTAGTTTGGTCACACCAGATTTTTTTAAAATAACATTATTGCCAGGGGGAAGAAAATGTACACGTGTAAATTCTTTGATAAAAATTTGTTTTGACTGAATTCCCATTATTTTTTGTCTGGTAAATATCCCAGATAGATTTAAATCAGCAGCAGATTTAATAAATCAGCATTGCAAGAAGGATGTTTGTTCATATAAACATATGGTATTAAAGACAGTCATTTCCTGACATGGAGACATAAAGACAGCGTAGGCATGTCTCCTGAAAATCATTATGTACTGACTATAGGAAATTCTTCACTGACTTCTGGGTAGAGTGAAAATTAATTATGGTTTAACACATGATGCAGACAAAGGACTGTAATATTGAAAATCCATTGTTTCTGTTATTTATTACCTAGAGTTTGAATCTAAGCAGGTAAACCAAGGATAAGCTGTTTAAGGCTACAAAGCTTTTATGTTTACAGTGAAAACCGATCAGAAAATTATTGCTTTGATTCCTGGCTAACCAGTGACTGCTAATCTGACATATAATAGTTTAGGTGCTTGGTAGTGCATAGCAAGTTCCAATTAAATTATTTATTTTGCTTAAGGAAATCACAGACCTAAGTTTGTATGACTATTCCATGGGTTGTGAAAAGAAATTGATATTCATTTTGCAAAATAATTTCAACATTGGTAAAACTGTAGGTAGATAGATGGAAATCTTCATTCATGTAAAGAGCAGTAAAGCAATTGCTTCATACTAGTGGTGACTATTGTAACTGTGAACAGATCATGTTACACATACGTACATGTGTGAACTTTCATTCTTTTTTTTCTGAAATTACAGGAAACTAGATCAGATTACATTCAAAAGCCAGTTTTCATGTTCAGATTTTTTTTCTGATTGAGTTTAGTGATATGTTGTTACTAATTCTCAAATTCTTTTGAGAAAAATATAAGTAAAACAGGACTCAAATAATTGGTTAATTGATTAATTAGAGAGAAAGGGATAGAGGATAACCTAGTTGCAAAAGGTTAGGAAAATAATGAAAAATACATTAAAAATCATGAGACAAAAAGTAGCAGGACTACTTGCAGATTTAAATGTGATGCATCAGACAGCATAAAGAATATTTTCTGTCTGTGGATCAAGGGGGTAGTTAGGAAGTAAAAAACACTTTTGTGGTTGTAGTTTTATTTTCTAGTGATACTAATCTTCATTTGGCTTTTCCTGATTAGGGGTTGCCACAGCAGAACAATGGTCACAGAACAATTAGCAGCGGAGTTTGACAGTGCCACGTTGCCAGCCCAGTGCCCAGCCTTCCACAGAAGGCACACACATACACACACTCACATCTAGGGCTACTTTAGAGTGTCCAGTCCACCTACAGCATGTCTTTGGGATGTAGGAGGAAACTGGAGCACCCGGAGGAAACCCACGTGAACAGAGTGAGGACATGTAGACTCCACACAGAAGGCACCTTAGCCAAGAATCAAACCAGAGAACCTCTTGCTGTGAGGTGGCAGTGCTAACCGCTGTACCACCGTGACAGCCCTTTCTAGTGATACTAATAACGGGATTAATTAGTTTATTAAAATAGATTTAATTGCTTTTTTCACTTGAAAAAAAAGGGCATCAGCAATAGGTCTGGAAGTTGGCACAGAGGGTTAAGGTTGTGAATTATAGTTCCTCTGGTACAGTGTATGATTCCCTCAGTTCTCATTTATCTGCTGTGTGACCTTAAAGAAGTCGGTTAAACAGACATTGCTTTCAGAATGCCTCTGAGAAGGAGCTGTGTGTCCAGTGAACTATCTGGTCAGAAAATGGGTGTTGTTAGGCCACAACAAGATTTTTTAGAGTACTGTTAATAGGAAATAGTTATTTATTTTTTTATATATACCAGGCAGTTTTCACAATATGCACAGCAGCTGCATATGATTGTCATGATATGCACAATGTGCATATGTTTTTCACAACGTACACAGTATGTTTTATTTTTTGCCACGTGCACAGGATGTGTATGTGTGTGTGTATTATATATATATATATATATATATATATATATATATATATATATCTTCATGATATGTACAACATGGGCATGTGATCAAATAGCTTCACAGATGATGGTATTCAAACATCACTTTGAAGGGTAAGGTGACATGTTCATTGTAAAGTGTTGGTTAAAATGTGTTATTACTACCTGAGGAAACGAGTAGTAATGATTATTTAATGAAATTCAGTGACACTGGTCTGAAGTTATTAAAACTGATGGAATACAATGAAAACTGTATTTAATGTCATTAATAATAAAATTAAGGCATTGGATCTGCTTATTTCTTCTCAGTTAAAAATTACATCTGTTCGTGCAGAAGTTGACACCATTTTTGCTACGATGCAGAGGGATACTACTACCATCATTGAAAGAAAGAAGAAAAAGCTTGTTAGAGACATTAATGCTTATCCTGGTACTGGCAACTTTAAAATGCATACTACCGCTTCCTCTAATTTTATTTTAAACTCAGAAATTCCTCCTTTGACTGGGGCTGATGACATTGACTCTTTCTTAGAACCATTGAGGAGGTCAGAGATAATTGCGAACAGGCAGTTGACCAACTAGATAAAGTCAGAAACCTTCCAGGACCATCGGACCCGCTTGAGGAACTCGAGGGGGCATGCCAACAGAGGGAAAAGGAGAGGACAAGCTTGGAGCAGGAACTGAACAATGGCTGTTTCTCTCAAAATATTTCCGCTCATTTTTGTCAACCTGAGAGACGATATTTATAATTTCACTACTGAAAGTTTTGATGAAGTACAAATTGGTTTGTTGGACAAAGGTTTGACCTTTGTGCCTTCCAGGAGAGCTAATGTAAGCCAAACTTTGATTTAAAATTATTTTGTAGAAAATTGGCATTACTTTACATGTTTAACAAACCTAGTACTAAGGCTAGTGTTTCTTTTAAAATTACCA
The DNA here is from genome assembly GCF_019279795.1 of Protopterus annectens. Classification (NCBI taxonomy): domain Eukaryota; kingdom Metazoa; phylum Chordata; order Ceratodontiformes; family Protopteridae; genus Protopterus; species Protopterus annectens. The sequence continues at coordinate 1,843,180,230 of NC_056726.1, read as the reverse complement.
GCAAATGGGGTGTATGGGGTGCCAGGGAGAGGTAGTACCTCTGGTGGGTGAACATGTCATGCTTTTCAGACTAGTTAATCTACCTTTGTCCTCACCTTACACACAGCTCTCACCTGTGGCTCCTCATAGCTGTCTGCATGCAGTAGCAGGTACACCCCGGGAAACAGCTTCGACTGGCCGGCAAAACCAGGGGAGGGTCGTTGATGGGTTTGTAACCCTCAGTGAATCGGGGCTTGTCTACCTATGCATGTGAAGACGAGATCTGGCAGACTGTGCAGAGGAAATCACCAGACTGATTCAACAGGCAGGAAAGTGGACTCAGCAAAGTGCTGTGGAGCGCAAATAGGGCATAATGAGCCACATTAGGACACTGCTGGCCATCTACTGCATCCCGACCCATCTCTACTATGTCCTGCCACTGGATCAAGATAGGCTGGGATGAGAGAGTGAGACTGACTATCTGCGTAACTCTCACTATAACCCAATTCACGCTCAAGTCAAGACATCAACCCCCCTGTTAAGTCCTATGGTGATGGGTGAATGATGAAGCAGCAGATGCGGATACACTGGAAGCTGTAGCCACAACCTCACACACAGGTGGCCCAGGGAAATGGGTCGCTCTCTACTGGACCGAAGCAGCAGTGGAGTTTGGCAGCCCCCTGGGTGTCTGAGCAGCCCTATTTAGGATCACTCTGCTCACCTCCTTGGTCTGAGGAAGGGGCTAGAAAAGGTGCCCTAAACATAGCCTGCTTCATCCTACCCCTGGCCTGCTTACCGCAGCAGGTGGGGATCCCAGCCATGCGGTTGAATCACAAAGAAAAAAACATTGGTGACTTCACTCACCATTGGCACATGGACTGTGTGGACGCTCATGGATAGCTCCAAAACAGACAGACCTGAGAGATGGACAGCACTTGTCACAAGAGAACTCAGCAGGTACGACATCCAGATAGCAGCCCTCAGTGAGATCAGGTTCGCAGATGAAGGCCAGCTTACAGAAGTTAAAGCCGGTTATACTTTTTTCTGGAGTGGCCAAAGCAGTGATGAATGTCATGAAGCAAGAGAGGGTTTTGCCATCAGATCTAATCTAATCTGATTAGCAAATTAACCAGCCTCCCAAAAGGATTCAACAACCGACTCATGTCTCTTTGACTCCTTTGGGAAAGAGCCACACTACCTTCATCAATGTATATATCCCCCACATGACAAATCCAATGGAGATTAAAGACGAGTTTTATGAATTCTTGGAGTCCCTCATAGCATCTGTGCTCAAGGTGAATAAGCTCGTCATCTTGGGTGACTTCAGTGCCAGAGTTGGTGCAGACTACCAGACATGGGAGGGTGTCTTTGGGAGGAATGTAGTCAGCAAAAACAACAGCAATGGTCATCTACTTCTGAAGACCTGCGCAGCTCATGACCTGTTGATCACAAACACAGTCTTCTACCTACCCAGCCATGGCAAGATGTCCTGGATGCATCCACGCAGCAAGCACTGGCATCTCATTGATTATGTCATAGTAAGGAGAAGGGATAGGCAGGATGTTAGAGTGACTAAGGTCATGTGTGGTGCAGACTGCTGGACAGACCACAGACTCATCCTCTCAAAACCTCAACATGCACATTCAGCCTAGGCGGCACCTGCAGGGAAATTAGACCAATAGGCGCTTGAATGTCAGCAAGTTAGAACAGCACTCTGTGCGTCAGAACCTCAGTGAGGACCTCCACAGTAAGCTTGACCAACTCAGCTTTGGCACCAATGGTGCAGAAGAGGACTGGGCAGCCTTTAGGGATGTGGTCTACAACACTACTCATGCTCATTTGGACCTGAGCACACGCAAACACCAAGACTGGTTCGATGATAATGATGAAGACATTCAGGAGCTGCTGGATAAGAAGCATGAAGCCTTCAGATCCCTCCAGCAAGACACTACATCTGTCTCCAAGAAAGCAGTTTACAACTCCATCAAAAACGAGGTGCAAGCAAATTTCAGAGAGATGCAAGACTCCTGGCTCAGCAGAAAGGCAGATGAGGTCCAGAAGTACGCTGATAGCAACAACTCCAAGCATTTCTATGATGCCCTGAAGACCATCTATGGGCCACAGTCCTCTAGAACATCACCACTGCTCAGTGCCAATGGGTCTACCCTTCCCACTGATAAGAACACCATCCTGGAAAGATAGGCTGAGCACTTCAACAATGTCCTGAATAGGCCTTCCTCTGTCTATGCTGAAGCCATTGACCGCATGCTGCAAGTCGCTATTAACACCTCCCTGGTAGAACCTCCAAAGGAATCAGAGGTTAAGGAAGCAATTACGCTTCTCTCCAATAGTAAAGCACCAGACTCTGACTCCATTCCAGCTAAAATCTACAAGACATGGGTCCAGTCTTGTTAAAGAAGCTCACCGAGCTCTTCCAGACAATGTGGCAACAGGAAGTTATCGCTCGGGAGCTAAAGGATGTGTCCATCATCCATCTCTACAAAAGAAAGGGAAACAGGCAGTCTTGTGAAAATGTCCTGGTCGTTGCCAGCAAAATCCTTGCCAGAGTCCTTATAAACTGCCTCATTCAACACATGGAAGATGGACACATGCCAGAGAGTCAGTGTGGCTTTAGAGAGGGCTGAAGGACAGTGGGCATGATATTTGCAACAAGTCAACTTCAGGAGAAGTGCCAGGAACAGAACAGGGACCTTTACACAACGTTCTTGGACCTGGCCAAAGCCTTTGAGACAGTTTTGAGGGGATGTGGGGGGGTCATGGAGAAGTTTGGATATCCAGGCGAATTCATCAGCATGGTGCGCCAGTTCCATGATGGAATGCTTGCTCGAGTGCTTGATGATGGAGACTCCTCTGATGCCTTTCCAGTTACCAACAGAGTTAAGCAAGGCCCTATACTGGAACCCATGCTGTTCAGTATGATATTCTCTGCCATGCTGTCAGATGGCTTCTGCGATAATGAAGAAACCAGCATCAAGATCAGATACAGGACTGATGGCAGGCTGTTCAACCTGCGGAGGCTACACGCCAGGACCAAGGTTGGAGAAGATTTTGTGTGTGATTTTCTGTTTGCAGATGACTGCGCACTCAACGCTGCCACAGAGGCCCAGATGCAGCAGAGTATGAATTGCTTTTCCACTGCCTGCTGAAACTTTGGCCTCAGAATTAATACCAAGAATACTGAGGGTTTGCATCAGCCCACACTACAGAAAATGTATGCAGAACCAACTATCACCACTGAAGGTGAGATCCTGAAGTCTGCTGACAAGTTTACATACCTCGGCAGCACACTCTCCAGATTTGTGAACATTGACAATGAGGTAGACACATGCATTGCCAAGGCAAGCTCTGCATTTGGATGGCTGCGGGAGTCAGTGTGGGAGAGGAGAGGCAACAAACTGTCCACAAAGCAAAGGTGTACAAGGCAGTCATACTGCCCACACTACTGTATGCCTGTGAGACGGACTGTGTATGACAGTCATGCCAAAAAGCTGAATCGCTTCCATATGAACTGCTTAAGAAGGCTGCTGAAAATTACTTGGCAGGACAAAGTTCTAGACAGTTGTCCTCTGTCAAGTTGGACTGCCAAGTATTTACACCCTGCTGTGGAGAGCCCAAGTCAGGTGGGTAGACCATCTTGTATATATGCCAGATACATGCCTCACTAAGAGACTGTTTGTTTTATGGTGAACTTGTGGGAGGCAAAAGCACACAAGGTGGGCAGAAAACATGCTTCAAGGACACGCTGAAAGTCTCTCTGAAGAGCTTTGGCATTGACCCGAACTCCTGGGAAACCCTAGCGCAAGACCGCCCCATCTGGCGAAGCTGCATCAGCAAAGGTGCTACCTCCTACGAGCAGAGCAGGACTGTAGAGGCATATTGGAAGCATGAGTTGTGTAAATCCACAGCCAACTCTTTGCCAATCAGCCCAAATGACCACTTGTGCCCAAAGTGCAGCAGAGCTTTCTGAGCCCACATTAGACTGATCAGCCACAGCCGGACACACCGTAGTCATTCAACGTCCTCGATGTGATGTCCTTGGTAATCGTCGACAATGACAGACCAACAACCAGCAAATTTAGCCCTGTGTTGCCTAATACCATTTCTACATTTTATGATGCATGTGAAAAAGACGTTCAGAATATGAGTAAGAAAAAAAATCTTCTAACAGTTACTACAGTTTGTCATCCTGAAAGGTCTGCTCTGTATAAACTTAGTAATATGTTAGATTTGTACTTTATGCATGTAGATAAAGGTGGGGGGCTTGTTATTATGCATCAAAGTACATTTAAGCTACTGAGTCCATGTTAAACAATCCAGTTGAATATGAAAATGGTACTATGTTACAAATCAAGACTAGATATTGTTTTATTTATGAGGTTTTATATGATTTACTTATAAATGGGTTGATATTTCAAGAAGTTTTTCAGTTTTTATGTGCACACAGTTTTTATGGGCACTCACTGGTGCAGAGGTTAACATCGCCTGACAGCAAGAGGTTCTCTGGTATGATTCTTGGATGGGGTGCCTCCTGTGAGGAGTCTGCACGCCCACCCTGCATTCACATGAGTTTCCTCTGGCTGCTCTGGTTTCCTCCCACATTCCAAATACATGTGTCTGGAGAATTTCTCCCAGGGCCTCAGCTGAAAATAGGCTCTGTTAGTCAGACTTTTCTGGACAACAAATGATCTGAAGTGGTCTTCATTTGCTCTTCAACCTGTGGGACACGGATCCAGGATGGATCCGACTCGGCCACATTTCTCCAGCATCAGATCCAAGCTCCTCCCCTACCCATAATACCCCCTGTCTCCTTCCTCCCTTTAGATCTCATTTGCCATGCTCATTGCAAGCATAGTGGTCCTCTGCTCCAGGCTTTTTTGGGTAAGTGTGTGTAATTTAGTTACTTAGATTCTCTTTCTATCAAAATCTTTCTTTTTCCTTTTACCTCCACTTTCACGTTTAGGCAACAGTTTAAAAAAAATCTTTCCTTGCTCTCACTGTTCTATATCTAGGAATGGTTGTGTACATGCGTGTTATGTGTGTGTGTGTGTGTGTGTGTTTCTGTTTGGGTCTCTCTCTTAGTAAGATGTCACAGACCCCAAATCAGGCTTCTGCAAGTGCACGGAGTATGGCCATAAGCTTTCCCCAGCTGATGGCCACACTCTGTGTGTTTGCCTAGGGGTTTCCCATCTTGATTCCTCCTGCTCGATCTGTGCAGGGTTCAATCCCTGGCCATTGATCAACAGGAGGAATAAATTTATACTCAATGGCATTCTCCCTCCACCTACTACGGTAACCAAGGCTACCCCTTCTGCTTCTACTCCTGCTGCTACTTCTATCTCCACCCTAGCCTCTGGGACTCAACCTCATGCTAAGAGGACTGGGTACAGAGATGAGCACAAGCACAGAGACAGGCCGAGGAAGCGATCCCTCGACCACTCTTCCTCAGCTGAACCACCAGCCAAGCTTCGAACAGCTCCTAGCATTGGTTCTCCCCAACTCAATTCTCCCTGTTTCTCTCCAGAGCTGGAGGTGCCTCTGAGCCGTTCTCTGACATCGGCATCACCTCACTGCCTCTCTAAGCCAGTGTCAGTGGCCTCTTCTTCCAGATCCACCCGCAGCCTTTCCTAAGCCGAGGTGGACAAGATGATGTGGAGATTCTTCTGCACCCTGAGACAAATGGGAGTCTTGCCTGCCCCCTCTGGAGCAGAGGGCATGCAGTTCTCCTTCATCCCAATTACTCCTCCTCCAATCTGATCCCCGGTTTCGGAGTCTGAGGATTCAAAGACGCTCTGAGTCGAGGAGTCAGCACCATTGGTACCTGGTACCTCAACACCGTAGCCTCGGTGTTGGATTCCAGGGGATTGTTTTGGCTTTGGGTTTTTTGGAGCAGAGCCTTTCAGTTGGAGTCTTGGTGCCTGGAGGTTCAGCTCCGGCTCCCCCATTGATCCAGAGGATTAGGGACCAGATCGTAGCCCCAACTCAGGAGGTTTCTTCTCCTTCTGCCTTTGACGTGGTGGAGATGGTTCTCTTGATCCCATCGAGACCCTTGATGATCTCGTCCCAGGAATCCATCCTGGCTCCCTCTGTTTCTGGTCTAGATTCTGCCATCCTGCCACCTCAGCGACAGCCTGCTGCCTCTCTGTCCCGGAGAGCTTCCACATGGGAACAGCTAGATGTTTTCGAGTCCTCCGTAGAGCACCCCCTGAGGAGGTTTCTCAAAAATGCACATGTAAAAGGAGGCAGTTAGACTCCCTGCTGGAGTCCGTCATGGAGGACACTGACTTGGAGGAAGGGAAGGGTTCCCCACAATCACCACCAGAGGATGTCTCATTTGGCGACATCATGAGGATCCTACAGCAGTGTGGAGGGTGGTCTGTCCAAAAACTCAACCCTGACAAGTCGGTGTTCCTGAAGGCATTTGGCGCAGGACCCTCTAATTCCTGGGTATAACCTCCCGCAGATCTTCTAGTGGATCTTGTTACATTTTGGGCATGGAAGGAGCCAAACACAGTGGAGCCTATTCCCAAATGCCCTGATAACGTCCTCAGCAACCCTACCGACAAACCATACTGCTCAAAGGGACTCCCTGTCAATGCCTTGGTGGTGGCAGTGGCCACCAAGAAGGAGCTCACACAGGAGAGCTCCATGGTCCATCAACAGACCAAGAGTCTAGGACCTTGGACCATTTTGGGAAGCGCGCCTACACTTCAGCAATGTTCTCTGTACGTGCGCTGAACTACATGGCACACGTTATTAGGCTTCAGCAAGACTTAGTGAAGGAAGTCGCCGAGTGTACCCCAGGGTCCATGTTAGCAGAAGGTAATAAGGTTTTCTCCTCTCGAATGGCCACCCTCACCTCCATTGCCAATACCTCTATGTGGCTTCTCTCTCATGCTACTGAGGGAGCCACCAGAGCTTCCAGAGCAGGTGTTGCTGTCAGGCGTCATGCCTGGCTTTGACTTTGTACCTTCTCAGAGCCCTTCAAGGTGTCATTTATAGATGCCCAGTATGATGGTTCCACTCTCTTTGGAAAGATGTTAAGTGATGCACTGGTCCAGAGCATGAAAGAAGGGAAGACTCTACCATTGGAATCTGCTTCTCTACCCTTCAATGATCCTTCTCCAGGAATCAGCAGGAGTAGAAGAAGATGTGGTTCTGGAAGTCTCAGGGTTATTCCCAGGATGCTCGGGGCTCACCTTCCCTCAGAGACAGGGGGGGATTTGACAGATGCCGCTCTCGCGGCAGAGTGGGCCAGAAGAACCAAGGGTCTCAGGACTTGTTCCCGGACAGGCCCACACAGCAGCCCTGAAGGGTTTCCTGGCTGCTCATCTCTGGAGGCAGTTGGGGGTCAACTATTGCTACACCCAACAGCCTGGGAGTCAACTATTGCTACACCCAACAGCCTGGGAGTCTATCACAGACAATCAATGGGTGTTGTGAATCATATCCAGAGGATATTCAATTCCCTTCCTTTGAAGGCTGGTTCCGGCCAAATGCCTCCCGAATGTTCCACCCACGCAAAGGGAGGCAGCAGCACAGGAGAGTAGAAAAACGAGTCATCCAGCCCATCCCCCCAGACCAGTCTGGATTAGGCATTTATTCCAGGTTCTTTTTAGTGCCAAAGAAAACAGGGGACTTGAGGCCAATTCTGGATCTCTCTACCCTGAACCTGTCAGTTGCCAAGATGAAATTCCAGATGGTCATACTCCAGTTTATCCTGCCTTTCCTGCAGGAGAATGACTGGATACCCACTGAGCAGAGTGAATGAGAGGTGTTGACTCCAACTCTTAGCTGAGATATATAAGTATCCTGTTTTTTTTTTTTGATTATTTATACAGTTTATTGTTTCTAGCAATTTATATATAGTACTTTTATTGTAATCTGCACTGGTAACTGATTTGTTTGCAGTTAAAAGCATTCTGTATCTTTACAAATCTTTATCTGTTTAAAAACTTTTATTTTGTGGCTTTCTCTAGTGCTTTGTAGGCTAATAGCTTTAGTGTCCCCACCTCCCTCCCTGTTGGTGTCTAGGTGTTATATTTGGTGTCTTTGCAGTTGCCCACCCCTGCTGTAGATCTGATCTGGGACACTCCTCCCAGTCTAGTGTCATTAGCTCATTCTACCTAATACAGAGAGAACATTTGATAAGGCCTTATGTTTCTCCTTTTCCCTTTCAAAAAAATAAATACATTTTTTTTTTTGCCTGAATTTCCTTATGTTCTGACTGTGCTTCTCGAACATTTTGGAAATATAGAGTATATTTTAGAGCATTTATTATAACTGTAATTGCCTTAATATTGCTATAACTCAAGTGCTCTAGGTTGCACTGCATCTGAAGTGTTTGTGTGCTTTAGCTGCTTTTCTGTATATATAGACTTCTGTGTATATGTAGACTAGCTACTTATTCTGCTGTATTACTGCCACTTAAATTGTTTTTCAGTTGTGCACTTGCCTTGCTTCATTTAAAAAGTTTTAAATTGCTAATTTTGTAGAGTTTTAATTGCATTTACTGCTTAGGACTACACACTGAAGTATGTTAGTCTTTTCTGTGTTTATTTATTGTATTATTGCATTGTTTAGCCTGTTTCAACAAAAGAAAAAATATATACCATCTTGTTTGCTCATTTCCCACTTTTTCTAGCCAGTCCATATCCCAGGCCTTGTTTGTCTCAGGACTTTATTTTCTGTGCTCAGAGCTATCCAGACCTTGCTGTGGCAGAGGGAAGTCCTTCTGCCTACCAGTGGGACTGTTGAGCATTGTACTGCCTATCTAACGCTAGAGGAGTGGTTTCCAGCTCTGAAATTGTAATTTTATTAGCCTTTTTGGGCTGATTTCTATCCCTTTCAACTTTCTGGCTTATCGCGTGTGTTTGCACATTTTTCACATCGTGCAGCACTATGAGGGTACAGTTAAACTTTTCCAGGTGCCAGAAAGTCTGCTCTTCAAATTTTCCCTTAAAACTAGCTGGTTTCTCAGTAGTAGCACTAAAATCTGAACCCCTGTGACTAGCACTTGCTTTAGAACCTGCAGGAAAGCACTAGGAAGCCTGAAACTGATACAAGCACTCAGCTCTCCTTGTCAATAAGGAGAAATTAATCATAGGCACTAAACCGCCTACAATTGCAAAGTACCTTGCAAAGGTAAGGGAAAACCGCTCTTAAACCTTACAAAAAAGCACCTAAACAGGCATGTCCAAGGGTCAGCTTCCGGTGATTTCTCCTCTCCACCTGGTGAATCTGGGCATACTGGGGCAATGCGGCAACTGCCTCATGTACACAGACAATCCTGTCCTCCTACCACCCAACACTACAACCTGTGAGAGATACACTTACATAGCCAAACTGGAAGCAAAGCTCTCTCCGGTCAAGACTGTGCTAGACAGTCAAGAGGAGAAGGCTAACACCTGCATTACACCTCTAGCAACTCATAGCCCTTCAAAACCCACACCAACAACTCCCACACATAGCAACACTAAACCCACATATGCAAAGGCCCTTAACATTAACCTGCCCAAGCAACAAGGACCTCCGAAGCCGAAACGCAAACAAACACCAGTCACAACCAAAGTGACACACAGCTCACAACACCAGTGTGCCACCCAACAACAGCCCCTAAGGCAAGACAATGTACCCAACACTTTAGTCATAGGTGATTCTATAGTCAGGCACACTGATGTCCCACTCACCAGGCTGAACAAGGAGAAACTTACAGTCAGCTGCCTGTCGGGTGCCAGGATCCGCCACATAACGCATGCACTCAAGTCACTCCACAAGTACAAATATGACTGTCATTATCCATGCTGGAGTAAATGACTTGAGACATACCTCCCTGGACTACATGAAAAGAGACATGGAAGAGCTCTTGGATCATGTGACCCAGGCAGGTATGACCCTAGCCCTGAGTAGCATCCTGCCTTCGCCCAGAATGATACCACAGTATAAGGACAAAATGATTGACTTCAACAATTGGCTAAGCTTCTGGTGTCATTCAAAGGGGATCCAGTATTTGTCTGCCTGGGAAGACATGATCGACAAACCACGATGCTTTGCCAGAGATGGTCTGCACCTGTCACCCCTGGGATTCAGGTTACTGGCTAAAGCTCTTGCCACCCCTATAGTGCCTTTTTTAGGCAAGTTTCAAAGGATAAAACCACCACCGTAACAGATACAAGCATGCAAAATCTGAAGGTAATACTACTCAATGCTAGACGTCTAAATCTCAAAATGCACTCTCTCGATGCACTCCTAAAAATGGAGAACATCGATATCTGTGCAGTGACTGAGACCTGGTTCAAGGCTCCAGAGAGCATCCCTACAATACCAGGCTACAATTCTTACCACACTTTTCGGCCACAAAACCAAGACCGAAACACTAAAGGTGGTGGAGTGTCCATATTCACCAAGGATATTCACACCTTCAGGCTAGTTGCCCAACACAATGCATCTGAAATTCTCCAGGTGCAACTAACACTAGGTAAGACTGCAATCCAAATTGTAGCTTGCTACAGATCCCCCACCATACCCCAAGATTCTCACTACACCTTCCTAAACATACTGGAAAATATTAAGATACAGCCAAACACCCTAATACTGGGTGATTTCAACTACCCTGCCATTAATTGGGAAAACTACTCTGGTACCAACTCCTTTTCCCAACGGTTCTTGGAATTCATAAATTCCAGTGCCCTGGGTCAACTAATCCATTGTCCCACCAGGGGCTCCAATATACTAGACCTGGTCATTACCAACATGGGAGATAGATGCTCCACACCAGTGGTCACCCCTTCATTGGTCAGGTCTGACCATAAGCAAATCACCCTTGACATCCACATCCCACTCCCACGCCCCCAGTAAGGAAACCTCCTTGAAAAACTTCTCCAAAGCCAACTTCATGCTACTGAAGTCATAAGTGACAAACTTCACAACACCCACGGAGATGGGATTTGGAAGTTCGACTGCAGAATTCTACACTAAGGCACTGTATGAGCACATCCACTTGTGCATGAATCGTGCCATCCCAAATAGAACCAAGATGCTCTTCTCCAAAAAAAGGAAGCCAATCTGGTGGTCCCCTGCTATAAACAAACTATACAACAGAAGGAAGAAACTGTTGCAGAAAAGAGGAAAATCCCATGATGCAAAAAACTCCCTCATCAGCCTCATTAAGAAGCTGAGATCCCTCATAAAATCCTCAAAAGCTAGTTATGAAAATAAAATTGCCAAAGATTCCAAAGACAACCACAAAGCATTCTATAGTTATGTCAAGAATCTAAATGGCAATGCTCAGATCTGCTCTGAGCTACAACAGAATGGCATTAAATATACTGATCCCAAGGATATTGCCAATATCCTGGCAGATCGATTTAGTGCCAGCTTCACACCCCTCTCACCCCCTAAAAGGCCCATCTCAATACCAAAAGATTTGCCAAATTCTGATAATCACAGCCACACAGGTAGAAACAGCACTCTCCAAAGCTAAGAATACAGCATCCATGGGACCAGATGACATCCCAGGCTGTGTACTACATGAACTACAAAATGAACTGGCACCCCACATAAGTGTCATGTTTAATCATAGCCTCACCTCAGGCTTCTCCACTGAGTGGCGCACAGCTACATTTATCCCACTCCACAAGGGAGGATCCGCCTTGGATCCCGGAAACTACCATCCCATCAGTCTGACAAGCCTGATCTGCAAGAGCATGGAATGCATTATCATGGAACTTATAAACAAAGACATTGGCAACCTTCAAAAACTGGACCCCACCCAGTTTGGGTTTGTGAAGGGCCGATCTTGTCTCCTGAATCTGATTGACTTCTTTGAATCGGTCTCCAGAGCTGTGGACAAGGGTAAGGTGGTCCACACAGCCTATCTGGACCTCGCCAAGGCCTTCAACACCATCCCCCACTCTGGAATCATAGATAAACTTACTAAGCTGGGCATAAATCCCTACGTCACTCAATGGGTTGCCAACTGGCTTACTGACAGAACCCAGACTGTAAAAGTAGCCGACTCCAAATCCAGCTCCAGACAAGTGACAAGTGGAGTACTTCAGGGTTCAGTCCTGGGACCACTCTTGTTTGGCATCTACTTCTCTGAAGTACAGGCCAACACTAGAGGACTCTGGCTAACAAGTTTGCAGATGACTGCAAACTGGGAGCCATTATTGAATCCCCAAATTATGTGGATATTCTACAAAAGGACCTTACAGAAACAGATGCCTGGTGCCAGAGCCATGGGCTCAAGCTTAATGCCAAGAAATGTATAGTTATCCCCTTTGGAAACAAACATGTACCCATGAACTACCACATAGGTGGCAGGACACTAAACATCGAAAGTGTGATGAGAGACTTGGGGACATAAGTGGACAGTGGTCTCACTTTCGATAACCGCATCGCCACAACAGTCAGAAAATCCTTTTATGTGGCACACCTCATCACCAAGGGCTTTTCATCCAGAAAAAAAGGAGGTCATTGTCCCACTGTACTCATCCCTCATTAGAGCCATTATAGAGTATAATGCCCCATTTGGTATGTATCTCACAAGACATCTGCAACAGCTGGAAAGGCCACAGAAATACCTCACTAAAAGAATCACAGGGCTAAAGCAGATGCCATATGCTGACCGTCTAAAAAAAAAAAACTACAGCTGTACTTTGTGGCATATCGTCTACTCAGAGGCGATCTCTGCTTAACATACAAGGCCATGTCAAACCCTGAGCGGTTAGATATGCTCCACTTAAAGAAATCCCAATCCCTCAGAGCCACACGCTCCAGGGATCTAAACCTTATAATCACAATGAACAAAACATGCTGGAGGGATATGTTCCTGACCCAGAGACTCCCCATACTCTGGAATAGACTGCCCATGCATGTCAAGCAGAGCGCCTCATTGGCCCTCTTTAGAAGGAACCTTGATGATTGGATGGGAGATAGGAAATTCACCCCGGGGATCATGTCTCGCCCTGCTAGACAGGGGCCCAGAGAAGTAAATATTGTGGGAAAAAAATTTCCAGGGAATTGTTATGGCTAGGCTTGCATAGGCCTTAGGGCCAATAGCCTAGTACCAACCTATGGATGTGCTCAGTAGACATTCAAGATGCGTACTATCACATCGAAATGGAAATACACTCTCGGAGGTTTCTCTGCTTCCAGCTGGGGGCCAGCCATTACCATTTCAGAGCACTACCCTTCGGTCTCACCACAGCCACCAGGTGCTCAGCAAAGTGATGGTAGTGGTAGCAGCTCACCTGCGACTGCAGGGCTTCCGGGTCTTCCTCTACCTGGACGATTGGCTCCTTTCCGCCCCCTCCAGGAATCAACTCTGCCAAGCCAGGGATTTCCTTATCCAAACCACCCACCAGTTGGGCATCCCCATCAATCTCAACAAATCCCTGTTAGAACTGGTTCAAGTTTTGGACTTCATTGGAGCCCAGTTGGACACCGTTCAGATTAAGGTTTTCCTGATACCTGACAGACTTCAGTCCCTCAAACTTCATGTCTTGCACATTCTTCAGGTTCCATTTCCTTCAGCAGAGTTTGTTTTAAGGGGCATTGGGATCCATGACGGCCATGATCACCCTTGTTTCCACAGCTTGGTTGCACATGAGGGTGCTGCAATGGTCTCTGGCAGTCCATTGGTCATTTCTAGATCTACTACTGTCGCACCCTGTTCGTCTGTCATGAGCATGCACAGATTCTATTCTCTGGTGGATTAAGTCCCCGGATCTTCTTCACAGTCACCCATTTATTTTTCCCACCCCTCTGACCATGGATGCTTCCCTGCTCAGGAGGGGGCAACATTGCTTGGGAAGTACAGTTCAAGGCAGGTGGTCTTCCCTGGAGACCTAGTCGCATATCAGCGTCCCGGAGATGAGGGCAGTGTTATTGGTGTTGCAAGCTCTTCATGCTCAACTTCCCCTAGGGATGATTGCCATCCAGACAGACAACGTCGGTAGTCTGGTACATCAGCAAACGGGGGGGGGGGGGCAGGTCTTACCCTCTTTGTCACGAAGCAATGAGATTGTGGGAGTGGGCGATCTCCACCTGCTGTTTAATGGTGGCAATGCACATTCTGGGGGCAGTCCAGCATTCTAGTGGACATGCTCAGCAGGTCTATCCTGATGCCTTACAAGTGGTCTCTGAATCCTTCAGTAGCAAAACAGATCTTTCTAAAGTGGGGGTCAGCCTTGCTGTGATCTCTTTGCCTCTCCTTCCAATGTGAAGTGCAGCTAGTTTTTTGCTCTGATCCCCCTCCGGGGTAGTCCCCCCAAAGATGCTTTGGTTCATGCTTGGCCCTTCGGTCTTCTCTATGCTTATCCTTCACTTCTCCTGATACCAAAGTTCATTCAGAAAGCGCAATGGCTGGAGAGCTCAGTCATCCTCATGGCCTCCTTCTGGCCTTGCTAAGTATGGTTCTCTTCTCTGTGGTCTCACGTAGTGTGTCCTTCCTGGACACTGGATCTGCTTTTGCATCCTTCAGGGATTCCACATCCAGATCTGGTCAGTCTGAAGCTCACAGCTTGGCTGCTTCAGATCCCATGCTAGTTAGGACTCCCGAGCTATCCTTCCCGGTTAAGATTTTAGTAGCAGCTCATAGATCTTCCATGAGGAAGGTTTATTCGAGTAAGTGGAAGTGTTTCTCAATTTTGGCATCTCAACAGGATTTGGATACCTTCACTGCTCTAATTCTTGTTATCTTGGAGTTTCTGGCAGGCATTTTTCAACAGGGTGCCAGTTTCTCTATAGTTAAAGTTCAGCTGGTGGCTATTTCTGATTTCCACATGGGGAATAATTCACCTTCTCTAGCCTCTTGTAAGCTCTGCAAAGCTTTTCAAAAGGGTACTTTTCTTCTTAGGCCACCAGTCAAGGACCCTGTGCCCCCTTGGAACCTTAAGCCTTGGTTTCTTCCCCTTTGGACCTGCTGCTTCAGTGGATCTGCAGTTCAGGTCTTGGAAGACAGCCTTTCCTGATTGATATTACTTCAGCTAAAAGAGTGTTGGGGCTTCAGGCCTTAACGATTAACCCTCCTTATATAATCTTCCATAAAAACAGGGTATCTTTGCGCACTAATCCTTCCTTTCTGCTGAAAGTGGCCTCAGAATCAAACATCAATCAGGTTATCAACCTCCCTGTCTTCCTTCTGTACTTTTAAAATAAGGGAGAGTATAAATTGCACCTGCTGGATGTTCATAGACAATTACGTTTTTACTTACACAGGACAAAGGCCTTTTGCAAGTTTGATCAACTTTTCACTTCCTACTGTAAGCCCTTTTTAGGGAAACCTGTATTAAAGGTCACCATTGCCCTTTGGATTTCTCACTGTGTACTTTTGGCATGTTCAACTAAAGGATTGTCTCCGCCAGGTCAAGTTAAGGCGCATTCTACTAGGTCTGTGGCTACTTCAGCTGCCTTTTGGTCCAGAGTTTGCTTGGATGACATTTGCTCTGTGGCTACCTGGGCATCTTCACATACTTTTATCTCCCATTATAAGTTGGACCTTCTCTCCACAAGTAGAGCTTCCTTTGGCTCCGCTGTGTTACCGAATATCCTTCCATGAGGGCCTCCCAGGTGTTTGGTAGCTGGGGACTCTGTCCCACAGGTTGAAGAGCAAATGAATACAACTTTAGATGAAGTTATGTACTCGCCATAATGTTCCATACGAGTTGTTCTTCATTTGTCTTCAACCATCCCTCCCTCCTTATATGGCCTGTGTGGTGGTCTGGCTGGAAAAGACATGGCCCTTCCTTTGGCATAAATGGTCTTGGTTATTGTACCAAGGGATAAGACTTTGTGTCAGGTTGGGTTGCTAGGGTGGGCAGCAAACTCGATCTGAAAGGAGAAAGGAGATGGGGGCATTATGGGTAGGGGAGGAGCTTGGAGCTCTGATCCAATGCTGGAGAAATGTAGCAGACTCTGATCCGTCCTGGATCCATGTCCCACAGGTTGAAGACAAATGAAGAACAACAACTCAGATGGAATGTTATGGTGAGTACATAACTTCTTTTTAAATAAATAAATACATAATGCATAGCATCCAAACGTTGCTGTTTTATTTGGGATACCCAAGTTACACAGTGGAAATTTTCCTATACCTTTCAGGTGTATTGTTGCTGCTAAAGACAGCATTACAGAACACAGATATATTTTTTGGGATTTTTTTCTTAACCCATTAGTTCAAAATTTAAAGTGTTACACCAAAGATTATTGGCATTTTTTAGAATGGCCGAATAAGACAGTGTTGGAAACTGAAATAGTGACTATGTTTACCTTAGAAGTAAAATCTTTATACACATGTATACCTATAGAATAAGGTTTGGAATTCCTGCAGTTGTTCTTATCTAAGTTCAGTGAATACAATTCCATCACCATCAGTATGATTTGTCAATTAGTAGAGATAATGTTGGAAGATAATTTTTTTATGTTTAATAAGTATTTTTTTTTTCGTCAAAAACAGGTGTAGCAATGGGTGCTCCTGTTGCCCCATCTTTTTACAGTCTGATTATGGGATGATGGGAGACCCAGTGTTTATAAAGTTTTCATTTTTTTGTAGAGCATTTAAGATAAAAATGATGGCATAAATTACACAAATAGTTTCTGTATATGTATGATAGTTGATGACAATAACATCAGGAAAATATTGCAGAATAACTGGAATATTCTTAAAGGGAATTTTGAACCAAGTCCGGAAATAGGTGAACAACCAAGCTTTTATGTTAAAAAGACTAGGTCCATTAAATAGTTTCTAGAGACAGATTATACATATGTTAGTAGTGTTCATACTGATAAAAATCTAGGAATGTTTAAATGTGGGTTTTGCACTAGTTGCAGTTACATTTGAGAAAGCGCTTCCATTATGCTGCACCATATGGATAGAAATATTAAAGTCAAAGGACACTTTGTAACAGCACAGGCATAATGTATATTGCTGTATGCTCCTGTTGTTACTCTTTTTACATAGGAATGACAACAAGGAAGTTAAGTGCTAGAATAAAGGAACACTTGTATGCTATAAAGAAAAGAGAGAAATATAATGCATTAATTAAGGATTCCACTGTATGTAAGTTTTTTTTAAAACATTTTATTTTTCTGTCCTATAGTTAGTTCTAAAATATTTGAGGGAGGTAACTACAAAAATAAAATTCTTAAAAGAGAAACTTTCTGGCAAGTTAAGATGCAAGCAAACAAATATTGTGGTATTAATCAAAGCATTTGTTTAATTTTTTTTAAGAATAGCATATTTGTTAATATTGGCTGGTTTACATACAAAATTGTCATTACTTAAATGTGTTCTATATGCTGAATTGGAACTGTTAGTTGATTGTTCAAGTATTTAAGTGCTAATTTCTTTACCAATGTATTTAAATGTGTTTTTTACTGCACTCTTTATTCTGATGAAGTCTTTGGATGAAAACGCTTAATCTCTGGGAATAAATACAAATTATTTTACTCATGGTGTTTCTGCTGCCTTCCATTGAAGTTTTTTTTTGTTAGAAATTCAAAATATTGTAGACCAGACCTTCATGAGTAAGATTTCATGGAATATGGGATCTGTAATATAATAACAAGTAGGGTTACCACCTGTCCCACTTTGCGAGGGACAGTCCCTCTTTGGGCGGTTGTGTCCTGACCAAAAATATTAAAAATGGTAAATGACCTGATATTGTAGGGCATAATTATGTCCCATATGTAATGTAATAGTTGTATACAATAGTTATTTCTGTATCTAAAGTACCTACATGTTACAAGAAACAGGATAAGCAACTAAACTGCTACAAGAATAAGCTTATATTTAGGAAAAAAGGAAAGTTCTATCCTTTGTTCTGACCGTGAGTTTGTGTCGGCCTGTAAAAGTTGATGTGTGTCCCAAAAATGTCCCACTATGGCCATTTGAAAAGGTGGCAACCCTAATAACAAGATGTTGCAAAAAAGAAAAATATACTTTGCAGATTGTCTTGTTGACATGAACAAATGAGGGATGGATGCAAAATGTCTGTTAATATTCAACAAGATTCATGGAGGTCAGGTTCTGAGCTTTGTGACATGAGGTCAAATTGACAGGTACTTCTCGAGTTAGCACAGGTAAATAAAATGTATTAATTCTAAGTAAGAAAGGGGGGGTATGTGTGAGGTATAATACTACACAGTCATATGTAGTGGAATGAGATTTTAAGATTATTTGGGTACATCTTAAAGTTGTAAATGCAAAAGGATTTAATGTTTTTCTATGCTATGGATAACTAATCTGTTTCCAGGGTGGACAGTGATATTGTTTAAAGGATTTTAGTTGTGTTTATAATTCTAATCATGCTATGCTTCATGTGTGTAGGACATTAATAAAATAGTACAAGATATTTACTAGAAAATTGATAATTATGCATGTACAACTTGATAATTATGCATGTAAATGCATGGAGTGAGTGTTATCACTCAAGCACTCCAGCCAGTAGGTGTGTTTCTGACAGTGTTCACTTTCCCTACCCATCATATTTATCCTAGTGAGTTATTTCTCAGATAAAATGATAAAATGGTTCTCAGAAGTAGCCTAGACTCAGATCTCTTATAAACACTTTCTTAGGTAGATAGTTTGATTTATTGATAAAAGATTAAAATATTACACCTATATTAAAATATAAAAAATATAAGTGTCAGGATAGATTTTCTTTTAAGCTTATTTTTAGACATTACAAGTGACAAAATGGATTTCTGTATTTCCGATTAGAATCATTTGCAGCAAACTATAAAGCTACAGGACAGATATGCTTATAATACTGTTTTCTTTTTAAACAAAGGAACATAGAGTGCTTCGGTGAAGCCATTAAAACATAAATAATATGTCTTTGTAATTTGACCACCTTCTGCTATAGGTCTTATGTAGAATACAGCTTCATTTGTATAACTATGCAAATGAAGTCAAGAAAATGCAGTGTGTGTGAGACATATGATGGACAACTGTAATAGTTGCATGTTTCTACTATCAATTTAAAATGTGAAATTTGATTGGAAGGAATGTACCAGAACATCTTGGTACACATTTAATTCTGCAGTTCTGCCGTCTTGGGTACATCCGAGCTTGTTATTAGTATAGTTTAGAAGTGCTGTTATCTGTTTGGAAAATAAATGTTTTTACAAACTGCTTTCGATGTCTTTGTGGTTTTATACTAATGACAGGTGGAGGTAAGAAGAGGAACAAACTTCTTAACAGACAGGCTTCCAGCTGTTCCTTTGCTTCAAACATTAATTGCCACTAGGGAATCTGTAATCAAATTATTCCTGTCTCTAGAGATTACAGTGAACCTTGCAAAGTCTCAACTGACCTTCCAGGTGCTTACATTCATCATTTGAATTCTGGGTACTATTAATTGCAGAGTAAATCCTCAGTGGATTAGGTACATTTCTGTCAAACTAAAGTATCCAGCTTGCTCAACTTTAGTACAATCACTGCATACTTGTGTCACAAAACCCTGGAGAACCATTTTCAACTACTTATTCTTATGGTAGTAGATATCAGCAATAAGAAGATGGTTTAGGGTATCTGTATATCTTCCAACTCCACTACTCACAGTAACATCCAGGAAATGAAGACACTTCTCTTACATACTTAGTTTTTGCCATTCCATCAAGCAATAGGTCAGTACTTGGGTACAGTAACTAGCAACAGGAACACGCTCTTATCAATTGTGTTGAGAAGCTGTTGGTATGAAAATGGGACATTCAAACCAATAATATTGTGGTGGCAAACTACATTCCAGTGGAGACGATCTCTCTAGTGGATACGCTCAGTTGGTGTTTATTGATTACTCATAGTCCGTCAGTCTTTCAGTGACTTAGTAATATTTTATCTGTGGGGCAGACCTTGCAGTGACCAGTTTGCATCCTTAACCAGTGACAAATAAAGCCGCTACTTCATAGGTTCAACCTCATTCTTCTGAGGGGACACCCTAAAGGTGCACTTGTCCAGAAATTGCTACCTGGAGACCTCTATACACTCCTGTTTCCTTTGAAAAGGATTGCCAAGAACACCAAACTACACATGACCAACATAATTTTAATAGTGCTTTATTGACCTCAGCAGATTCAGTTCCTGCTGCTTCTGTCTCTTCTGCTTGCAAAGCCTTTGAAATGATACATCTCCAAAATGTTAGAGCAAATGAAATGGTTAAGATTGTCATCCAGTAGTTCTAGTAGTTTTGGGTTTGATTTCCCCCCTCCTCATTTGTGTAAGTAAGTCACTTCAACAGACAGTCAAAGCTGAAAAAAGTGAAACTTGTGTCTAATGAGTTTACCTGATTAGATCAATTAATTAATTACATTTGATATGAAATCAACCTTCTGATAGCTGAAGGGGAAGCAGTGCCACTTTTCCCCTAATATCAAGTAGCACTAAAATTACCCTAAAACCATTGCTGACACACTAGGTTGCCACTTTTTTCCTCATACAGTCTCAACCCATTTGTTTTTTACGTGATTTCTCCTTACAACCCCAAACCAAGTACAATCACCCTGAAGGGAGGCTAACACCTAGCCATAGAATAAGCCTGATACAAATGATCTTCACCCCTGCATTTCAAAAAGACTGCTTTACATTTATTATTACCTCTCATATTTAACACTTTTTTTATATCACAAATAGCAAAACCACTCACTCCAGCCAGAATCCTAAAAGCCAGTAATATAGCAAACGTAAACGCTGTTTTATCATAATTCATAAAATAGTGACAACTCGATGAATATTGGCAACACATTAATGATTCTACAAAAACACTGCTAGTTGATAAGCTATTATCATGTGATTCTTGAAGTAAGTATTTATGCAGTAATGACCCCCCTTATAACTGTACATTCCAAAAAAAATAAGAGAAAGTGCATAATTTAATTTGGCATCTCTAAAAACTGATGCAACCTTAGAAGTAAAATATATAAGTGGGTGTGTGAAATGCAGCACCGCACATGAAGAAGAGCAGGACATTTTCACCCTGCAACTCTTCTTAAATATTTAATTCTTAAAATCTGTCTGAATTAATTTCTGTGAACAGATTAACTATTAAAATGCAAACGAATGTGTGCTAGTATTACACAGATTCTATATTACCACTTATTGCTATTTTATACAATTACTGGTATAAATAAATTACATGCTTAGGATGCATTTTTATTTAAATGTTTAAACGTATTTTAAGTGCAGCCTTTTTTATGGGAACATGTCAATGACTTTGACTTAGTATTTATGTTAACCTTGGCTTTGTAGCCATGTACTCAAGCTTTTAGTGTTGTAGAAAAACAAGCATTTGGGTTTTGGGGATTTAGGAGTTTTTGTTTTTGAGCAAGTGGAT
This sequence comes from Protopterus annectens, assembly GCF_019279795.1. Classification (NCBI taxonomy): domain Eukaryota; kingdom Metazoa; phylum Chordata; order Ceratodontiformes; family Protopteridae; genus Protopterus; species Protopterus annectens. The sequence goes on along the minus strand of NC_056726.1, from coordinate 1,843,158,898 downwards.
CATCAGTGTTTTGGCATCCTTACTTTTCCTTCAATGCAATAAAAAGGGCTGTAGTAATCACAGCACATAAGCATGGGACTGCTGATCTTATGATTCCTACCGCACTGTTTCGCTCCTCTCTGTAGCCTATACTCATCTTGATTCAGCTGTTGCTACACAAAGGTATCTAATTTAGGTCTGCAATGTCGCAAGCAGCATTGCTTTTATACAATCCACAACATTCTTACTGTCTTCCATTTTTGTTATCACTATAATCTACTGAGAAAGCTTTATTGTCAAGCAGTGTATTAATCTTACAAAGTATTTTGATTCAATTTCCATTAACAGATCAACATGGAACTATAAATGATTCACTAATTGCATTAACAAATGCTCCATCAGGTTCTTCTTACCAAAACTGACTCAGTCTTGGTCTCAAGGTGGCAGTGGTTTGCTGCCACACATGAATGAAGATTCATATGGTGATTTTGGCTGGACATTTGTTTGTTGATAATTACTAGAGAGAGACAACAACCTTTATCCCTGAATAGGCTCCGGTGTAAGTTGTTGGCACCAAATAGAAGATGTTTTCCATTTGTTAATATATGATTTTCTAGTAGCAGGCTTTCTTGCTTCCATTACTCCCTTCTGCAAACCCTGTTCTTGTGTGAATATATCCATTCTGTGAGAAAGCTTGTGGTAACTGACCCAGGCCATTTCCAAAAGAAGGAAAAACCACAGCTTCCTAGGCCAGAAAGGCGTCACAACAGTCATCTTGGAGAATTCCTTCTGAATCTTCAGAGGTACCCTGGATATTATTGGAAAGTGTAGAAAGACATACAGGAACATTCCTGTCCAAAGAAAACAAGAGGCATGCGGCTTCCAGGCCTTCTTGCATAGAGTCCTGAAACAGAATTTTCCAGTTGATTGTTCAGAGAAGCGGCAAAGAGGTCTACTTGAAGATCTCTCCACTGATGATCAGATCTTGGGAAGACTTCAAGGTCTAGTTCCCATTCATGAGGGTCTGCCCTAGTCCTGCTTAGTTTGTCTACCACACAATGTTATTTGGCTGGAATATAGGATGTCTGTAGAGTCAGATTTTGCTGTGAAGCTATATCCCAAGCTAATGTGGCTAGTCTGCAAGATGGTACAACCTAGTTCCCCCTTGCTTGTTGATGTACCACATCATTGTGTTATTGTCTGTAACCACTTGAAAAGGTCCCAGGGACCAAAGGTGGTTCAGAGAGTTGGGTGCCTTGATCAGAGCAAGAATTGTTTTTATGTTTATGTGCTTGCATCTGTCCTTGGACTTGGAGTGCCACACTCCCTATACTTTTATCTCTCCTGAAACCACTTCTGAAGTAAAGTTTCAAGCACCTGAGGTGACTGATTGCTTTGGAACAGGGAGGAAGAAGGGGAGACCTTGATTTAAGGATATTGGCTGTCTCCACCAAGTGATTTATTTTCTGACAAACCCCAGTATTGTGATCTGAAAAGATAAAGGGCATTAATGCTGTGACCAAGGAGATTTCCGATACCACTGTATATTTCTCACATGGAGTCTTGCCAGGGGTATTATGAGAATCATAGATGTCATGCGACCCAAAATCCTGAGGCATTCCCTCACCAAGACAGAAGACTGAGAAAGAAATAGATCTAAATAAAGATATCTTTTTTCCTGTGGAAGCAAAGCTCTTTGAACTGAGGTGTCTAGCTGATATTCCAGGAACATAATACTGTATGAAGGAGTGAAGAAAGACTTTTGAATGTTCTCTTTGAATCCCAGCTTGTGCAAGAGATCTCACACCCAAGAGAGAGAGAGAGAGATTCTTGACATTTTGAAAAAAAGCTCTACAATGATAAGCAAGTCATCTAAATACCGAAAAAATGTGGATACCTTGTAGCCTGCAATGAGATATATCTGGAGTTAGACAGTTTGTGAACACACTCTGTGAAGTAGATGGTCCAAAGGGTATGGCAGAGAACTGATAATGTGATCTAGACACACAAAAACCTTAAAAAACTCCTGAAGTCTGGCTGAATAGGAACGTGATGATAAGCATCTTTTAAGCCTAGTGTTACCAGGAAACTTGAAAGAGGAAGAAGAGGCAACAGGCGGTAAAGTGACATCATTTTGAATTTGGGTGCTGTGACAAATATGTTTAGGAAAGGAAGATTCAGAACTGGTTTCCATGCATTTTCTTTCTTTGGGAGTAGGACCATCCTTTAATAAAACCCCTTCCCTTCCTGGGAAGGGGGAACTGGTTCTAGTGGTGAAGAACAGGTGAAAACAAAACAGTTTGATTTGCAGGATGAGGAATTAACTCTTGGCAAAGAGGATTTCCTCCTACCATCTGTAACCCTGATGAATGATTTTCAGAACCCATTTGTCTGAAACAATCTGTTGCTAAAGAGAAAAATGGAGATTCAGACTTTCTGGAAGAGAGAAAGGACCTGAGTGGGAGGAGGATCACAAGGTCTCTTAATAGTCATTCAGACATTTTGGAGTGTCCCTGGCTTTGGGAGGTCTGATACTTCTTTTTGGAACTCCTTGGCACTTCTTAAATTTCTGTTTGCTTGAATTCTGTCAAGGCTTTTTATTCTGTATTTTTTTTCTGAAACTGGATGAGGAGGAGAAAGGACAATTTGGAAAAGGAGGGCTGAAAAATCTTTTTCATCACACTTTTTGGTCACTTCTGCAGCACAGGAACCAAACACTAAACCTCTTTTCAGCAGAGAATTTAAAATCTAATTTTTAACATTATCAGGGAGGTTTTGAGAATGCAGCTGAGCAAACCTCTTTAAAACTGTACCAGTGGCAATAGTCCTGGAAGAACTATCAACAGAGTCATACACACTGCAAACAATGAGTAGTGGCCTGCACAGTAGAAAAAAATAAGTTGTTTAAAGCAGAATTTTCTTCATAAGAAAAAAAAAAACTGTAGATAAAACATTCCTCATACTTTCGCAGTATAACTGCTGGGTCAGTTTTGGGAATAGTGTATAAAAATTTAAAAGTGTGAGGAACTTTATAAATCCTGTCTGCCTTTTTAAAGATGACTGGCTGACTATCAGCAAAATTGCAGGCAGTAAGGTGCACGTCTTCTAATGCAGACAGGACAGAAGGAATGGGTCCTGGAAAATCCATCTGTAACAACTCGTATTTTTTGAGGGACTGAGAATCCTCCGCATTCTCCCACTGAAAATACTGGGACATTCTAGCAACAGTCTCTGAAAAAGAGAAACCATGGGACTTCCAAAATGGCTGCACACTGATTAACAGCTTAATTTCAGCTCTCCCAGTGTGAAAACAGAAACTCAGAAAAGAGAGCTAGTGAACTTGTCTTTTTGCTGTAAATTCCAGTAACTGGCTAGTAAGTGCACTGCCTGGATGCCAGCAAAAAAAGAAATTGAGACCCTGAAAGAAAGTCAATCACAAAAGGTGAGGAGAAAACACTGGTAAGAATTCTGCAGTTGCTCAACAAAAAGCAGTGCAAGCTCCAGCTTTGGTGCAAGACATGACTTCCAGTAACATAGAGGGAAAAATAAGTCAAATGTACTCAGAAATGATTAAAATAATTGAAACACTGAATATATATCAACTCAAATAACAAAGGGCTGGAAAAATAGAAGCATTAAGCAGATAATCCAATGTGATAAAACTGCAAAAATCAGAGGTCAAAATGAAGAAAAGGCTGACTGAGACTGCTCAAGAAGAGATGTTTCAAAAAGTAATAGAATTATAAGATAGAGCACATAGGGAAAACTTGAGATTTTCTGCTGTACCAGAGAAAATGGAAGGAACAGACTTATTTTTATGAAAGCATAAATAGGCAGTTGGACTGGTAAACAGCAGGAGTTGACTGAAAGGGCACACAGTGTTTATACTCCAAACCTGGCCATGGGAAATCAACCTAGATTGTAATGGTAAAGATACAATCCTACCAGCAAAAGAAGTTGATTCTGACAAAACTGTGACAGAATGACAAAGTAGTAAAAGTGGGAGACAGCAGAGTATTTGTGGAACATGACTACTCATTGTACACCAGGCAGAAGAGGAATAAATTTATTCCACTAATCAGAGAATGTTGAGGAGCAGTCATGGGATTAAGCAGGTATATCCAGCTATTTTTGGAATATTTTTTTCTGGAGGGTCAAAATCATTTTTTTGATGCAGAACATGCTAAGGAGGAAATACAAAAGTTTGTCCAAAAAAAAGTGAGCTATCAAATAGAAGGAGATTCTGCTTCTTGTTCTTCTGATGATAAAGCCCATAGAGAGACTGTGCCGAGGAAACCTTTTCCAATATTTCAAATGCTTAAGAGAGAAAAAACACGAGAATTGACTAGAAGAACCGTACGTACATTGGAAATGAAGCAGAGATTGGATTTGGGAGATGGAAATCAACAGGCAGAAAACCATCAACTCGGAAACTGATAAATAAATATGGGATTACAAAGTATTCATTATATTTGAGAAACATGATGGAACAAGAAAACCTAAAAATATTGGACTTTTTTGATTTTGTTAAACTTGTAGGGGACTCCAAAGCAGATGCTCTATTTCATGTCATTAATGTTTGAAAAAATATTTAGGAGGGGGAGGAGGAAGAAAAGAGTTAACTGTAAGTAAAACAAAGTTTTGTTTGTAACAGTAGTATTTTTATAATGCACAACATTACCTGCATACTATAAAGTTTTATCAGTTATTTTTGAGAGTAATAGGGATACTAAACTAAAGAAGTACTCCTGTTTTTTTCCATCTTCTGTCTTTCTCCTTGTTCAGTTGTAAGAAATGTAAACACTGTAATGTAAAAAAAAAAAGTAGAAAAGGCTGGTCAAAAGAGCATGATATAAGAAAAATTGGTATGTTTTTTCTTACTCTTGCACAGGTAAATGACTGGATTAAGGCCTTTGGCTTGATCTAGTAACACGTTTTAAGGGGAAGCAAATAAATATTAAAGAACACTGAATATAACAAGTTTTCCTCTAGCAAATACATAAGTGCATGTAGAGGCAACTGTGTATTTTGTTCTCATGTCTCTATAGAGATAGTCTGATACGGGGCAATAAAAGCAGAGTACTTCTTTCTTTAAATGGCTATGTTTCAATGATTGGGAGATGTTTACTTGAAATCATTCAAATGCTTTTCTAATCTGGGAGAGGAATAAAGATAAGGCAAAAACAGATATCACTTAATAGAAGCACAGGCTGAATCGTGTGTCTTGACATGAATAACCTTTCTTATAGGGTAATCCAAGTCTATGAGTGTTCATAGGTTCTTACTAGGTAATGACCACAAGGGCCTTTTTAAGCCTAGTCATACATTCTAAATTTCTGATAAGTTCTGGTACCCATGAGAAATGTAAGCAGGGGCTTGGGAGGTGAAACATTTCCAATCAGGGGCCTGGGAGATGAACCATTTACAGGCTGCCTGTGTCCATTAGGGATACAAGTGCCAAACCAGGGATTAATTTTCTTTTCCCCATCCAGTTGTCCAAGTGACACTTGAATTGGGTTAGGGAGGAACTCTGCTTCAAATGGATGGGGAGCCTGTTCCAGAGAAGTGGTAGTCTCTGGGATACATACATGTCTCTCCAGCAGGTCCTATTTATATCACAGGCAAAGTTTAAGTCTTTAGAATGGGCACTTCTGGTGCTGTTTGTTTTGCGGATATTCAGGAGGTCCATCAGAGTGGGGTCTGACAATGCCTTGTATGCCAAGCATATATCTCCCCTCAACAGCTTTTAGGAGACAGAATACAAGTATAGGGCCTTCAGGTGGTCTGGAGATGACATGTTACTTACAGCTTGTATTCATTTAGTGAGAAACCTCTGGGGATGTTCCAGTTGTTAGATATGCCTAGTTAGGTACATACCAAAGGTGGCATTGTACTCAATGATGGGCCTGATGAATGCCAAATACTGTGAAACTATGACTTCCTTGGACCTAGATGCCATACCTTTGTTTATAAGTTTCACAACATAGAATTAGTACTGTAGATATATGATGGTCAAAGGCTAGATTATTCTCTGTGTGTCCCCAAGTCCCTGACTACTGTGTCAACTCATGGGGATGTGTTATCAATATCATAGATGTTCTTCATCTCACATTGCTGCAGTCCTTACATATGGGTAGTCCGCTGTCCTCGGTCGGCCCGAATACCAAAGTATTAGGCTGACGTCGGTCATGGGCGCTCAGTACTGACATCAGAGCATCAGGGTATAAAAGCGCATAACCGACGTCATATCCTCAGTCTTTTTTGCCGCATGGTCCGATGCAGAAGCAGCGTTGCAAGTGCCGTTCGGCGTTCTGAAATTTTTCGTATTCGGAGTTTCAGACCGATACCAAGTTGGGCTAAGTACCCCGTTGGGGAATATTTTTGTTTTTTCTTGCCTCAGTTATTTCCGGATGTCAGAAAAAGTGAATAATTGTATTTCTTGTGGGAAACAGATACCGCATAGGGATTATCACTCTCTTTGTATTCCTTGTTTGGGACCGGAGCACGACGTAGTCGGGTGTCGGTTTTGTGCTAGGTTTAATAAGCGCACCATTAAACGAAGGTTAGATTGCGCTAGGTTAGTCTTTGGTAAGCGGTGTAATTATAATATGCCGTCGGATCTTCCGACGCCCGCTTCCACGAAGAAGCGCAAAGACAAATCTTTGAAGCCTAGGCAGGATGATTCGTCCGTTTCGGACGCCGGTCCTTTAGAAGCTACAGTGGAACAGGTGGATCCGGCTGAAGTTTCTGTTGAGTCTCAGGGGGAAACTTTGATTTTACAAGATGTGGCCTCACAGGAGTCAGGTCAGGCTGAAGGGGCCTCTCAGGTTGCTGTTCTCCCTTCTATGCCTAAGGTGGTTAGGCCTTCTACTTCTATTACTAAGGCTCCTTCTAAGGGCAGGTCTGTTTTGCCTTCCTCTGGTGTCAGTCCTGGTGCTTCAGGGTCTGTGCCTAAAAAGCACATGCTTAAAATGGCAGAAGATTTGATTACTTTAATTAGAGGTTCTATGCCCCCTCCTGATAAGAGGCCCAGGGTAGAGCCAGAGTTGGAAAGTTTGGAACAGGCCTCAGATGATTCAGAGTCTTCTGCTGAAGACATTCAAGATTTTCTCCCTTATTCTGATTCTGATGCAGAGGATTCCACTCCTTCTGCTTCTCCTCCAGAGGATTTTTCATTTTCAGAAACTCTACATTCCATGAGGGAGCATTTTAAGTGGGAAGGACAGGATTTCTCTGATTCACGGAAGAGGCTTAGGGAGTTCTTGTTTTTACCACAGCATAGACCCTTGGCTATACCTCCTGTTTTGGATGTTGTTCAGGATGTTTTTTCAGAGGCTTCCCTTAATCCAGATTCTTTGCCTCCTGCGCCAGTTAAACCGGACAGGTATTATAGGGTGCCTGAGGCTCATAAATATCTGTATAAGAGTCCTAGGGCGGACCCAGAAACTATTAGTCAGGGGCCTAAGGGTGTTAGAGCCTCTGTTGTAAAGAATCCGGTTCCTCTAGATAAGGAAGCTAGAGCTTTGGACAGATGGGGTAAGAAGGTGTATACCTCTTCTACTTTAGCAATGAGGGCTTTAAATTGCCAGTTTCATATGTTGAAGTATCAGAATTTCCTCCTTTCTCAGCTAAAATCTAAAGTGGATGCTTTGGCAGAGGGCATAGAGTGTAAAGAATTGCAAGATTTGGTACATGTATCTGAACAGGTGGGGAAGCATTCTTTGCAGTGTGGTTTTGATGCTTTACAGGCTTCTTCTAGGGTGGCTGCCACTGTCTTCGTAGGCATGCCTGGCTTAAGGATCAGAATTTATCCGAGCATGTTAAAACTAGAATTCTGGATGTCCCTTTACAGTCTGAAGTTTTGTTTGGTCCCCCTGTGGAGTCTGTTTTGAAGAAAATGGAAGACAAGGCTAAGTCTATGCAGACTGTTAAAGATTTTTTGCAGGTGCAACCTCCAAAGTTTAGTAGAAATTGGCCTACTAAGGGGTGGACGTACCCTTCTTCTGATTCTCAGTCTAGGGGTAGATCTAGACGTGGTAGGGGCAGAGCTCAGAGTACCTTCAGGCCCAGAACATGGAGTTCGCCTGCACAATCTGCTGGTGAGGGCAGGGGCCAGTCCTTTCGTAAACAGGCCCAATGACCTGCATTTTCAGCTGCCAGATTCTTCTTGCCTGGCAGCTCCTTTGGGAGGAAAGCTAGCACTTTTCAAGCAAAACTGGCTTTTAATCACCCAGGACAAATGGGTATTGGACATTATAAACCGAGGTTACAAGTTCTATTTCCATACATTGCCTACTTTCAAAGGCATGTCAGACGTTCCTCCTCGGCAAAGGATAGAGGCTCACAAACAGATTTCCTTACTTCTTCAAATGGGAGCTATACAGCCAGTTCCTCTGTCAGAAGTGGGCCTAGGATTTTATTCTCGCCTGTTTCTAGTACCAAAGAAAGGGAACACGTGGAGACCGATTTTGGATTTATCTATCCTCAACACTTATTTGGACATTCCAAAGTTCAAAATGCTGACGTTGCAACAGCTTTTACCTCTGCTGGGAAAAGATCACTGGATGGTAACTCTGGATCTGAAAGAGGCTTATCTTCATGTTCCTATCAGGCCCAGTTGCAGGAGGTACCTGCGTTTTCGGGCTGGAAATTTACATTATCAGTTCTCTGCATTGCCCTTTGGCTTATCTACTGCGCCCAGAGTGTTCACAAAGGTTCTGGCTCCAGTGATAGCCTTTTTCAGGTTAAGAGGAAGATTTATCCTTATTTGGACGATTGCCTGATTATTGCACAAGACAAGGACGAACTTCTTCATCATCTACAGTATGTGATGGTAGTGTTAAGATGCCTAGGGTATTCTGTGAATGAAACAAAGTCCAGTCTAGTACCCTCTCAGGACATGTGCTTTCTGGGTGTGAGACTGAATACAGCTTCCCAGATGGCCTTTTTGACCCCGGACAAACAAAGAAGCCTTTCTCTTTATTTCCATCAAATGTCTCTACAGTCCAGGCTGACTGCAAGGACAGTCCTTCAAGCCTTGGGGTTCATGGCATCTTGTATTCTGGTGCTTCCCAATGCCAAACTGCATATGAGGAAGCTTCAATGGTATCTCAAAATGTATGGACACAACACTGCCAAGATCTAGACACTGTCATTCAGATAATACCTTGCATTCAGAAGGAATTTTTGTGGTGGGCTCAGGAATGTCACCTAAACAAGGGACTCTCTGTGACCCGACCAGAGGCGAGTCAGATTCTAACGACAGATGCCTTGGACAAGGCTTGGGGAGCACACCTCAATGGAAAATGGGTGCAAGACACGTGGCCTGTCAGACTTCAACATTTGCATATCAGCTTGAAGGAGATGTTAGCAGTCCAATTTGCATTGATGGCTTTCAAGGATTTACTTCTCCCAGGGCAGGTGTTGATTCAAACAGACAACACTACTGTCATGTGGTACATCAACAAGCAAGGGGGAACTCATTTGTACCCTCTTTGCAGGCAAGCAATGATTTTGTGGGAGACTGCTCTCAGTTTACACCTCAATCTTCAGGCAAGGTTTCTACCAGGAGCACAGAACTCCTTAGCAGATGTGTTGAGCAGACAAATAGTGGATCCTCACGAGTGGAAATTGGATCCTCATGTATTTCAAAAGTTGACAGTGTTATGGGGAACTCCAGACATAGATCTGTTCGCTTCTCCACTAAATTACCAGTTGCCAAAGTTTTGCACAAAAATGTTTCATCCCACAGCTTGGAAGGTGGACACTCTATCATTCAGTTGGAACAATCTTCATGTATATGCCTTTCCACCTCTGCCTCTTCTACCCAAGGTATTCTTGAAGGCCAGACAAGACAAGCCATCCATGATTCTGATAGCGCCGGATTGGCCTCGACAGCACTGGTACCCACTACTGAGGAGTTTAGTACGAGAGCCTCCATGGCCTCTGCCTTTGATTCCGCACCTTTTGTCTCAGGAGGGCAATCACTTCCTCAATGTCAGGATTCAGTCTCTGCATCTAACAGCCTGGCATATTCTGTTTTAGACTCTGGAGGGTCTCAGCTTCCACAACAAGTTTTGAATGTTATTTTGGAGGCCAGGAGGCCTAGTACAAGGAAAGTTTACGCTGATAAATGGAGGAGATTTTTATTTGGAGCAAAGGGAAGGACTTTGATGTTTCCAAGCCTGATTTAAGTGTTTCTCTTCAATATCTTACTGAGTTATTGGACAAGGGTTTGTCCTTTTCCTCCATAAAGGTTCATGCTGCAGCCATCTCTGCTCACTATGACTGTGACCCTCCTTTATTTTCTCATCCTTTGTTTAAGCAATTTCTTAGAGGGGCAAAGAACATAAGACCCCCACGTAGAGCTCCTACTCCTGCTTGGGATCTCAATTTTGTGTTGGAAAAACTTACTCTACAACCTTTTGAGCCTGCAGCTACTGCCGAGTTAAAGTATTTGTCATGGAAGACTGCTTTTTTGTTGGCCATTACCTCTGCAAGAAGGGTTTCTGAATTACAGGCCCTTATGGCAGTGGAACCTTTCCTAATTTTTCATAAGGATAGGGTATCTTTGCATACTAATCCTTCCTTTATGCCTAAAGTGGTGTCTAGTGTGGCCTTGAACCAAACTATTCATTTGCCTACTTTTTATGCAGACCCCCAAAATAAAGGGGAGAAGATTTTGCATACTTTGGATATTCATAGGCAGTTGCGTTATTATTTGAGCAGAACCAAGGGGTTCAGGCAGTCTCAGCAGTTGTTTGTTTCTTTTGCTTTGGGTTCTCAGGGAAAACCTGTTTCAAAACAAACTATTTCTAAATGGATTGGTTTTTGTATTTCTTTCTGTTATTCCCATCATGGTAAGGAGATTCCGGCTGGAATCAGACCTCATTCCACTAGAGCTACTGCCACTTCTACTGCTTTTCTAAGGGGGGTAGCTACAAAAGATATTTTGGAGGCAGCTACTTGGAGTTCTGTACATACTTTTTCTAAACATTACCACCTTCCTCTCTATTCTAAGTCTAGGGCTGGATTTGCTACTGCTATATTACAGGGCATTTTAGCAGCCCCTAATGCTTTATGATTTTGCCATCCTCCCTTTCCTCTGCTTTGGGATTCTACCCATATGTAAGGACTGCAGCAATGTGAGATGAAGAACATAGTACAGTTTTGTACCTACCATAAATGTAGATGTTCGAAGATCCACATTGCTGCAGTCCAATTTACCCTCCCTCCTTCCCCACTGTAGTTTGGATGGTTATATGGTTTGGGTGGTGGTTGTTGTGGGTCATGTTTTTGGGAGGTATTCTGTTTTTGGCTGTGGCCTTTCTTTTTAGGGCCTTCTGACATCTGGGGCAAGAAAAGACTGAGGATATGACGTCGGTCATGCGCTTTTATACCCTGACGCTCTGATGTCAGTACTGAGCGCCCATGACCGACGTCAGCCTAATACTTTGGTATTCGGGCCGACTGAGGACAGCGGACTACCCATATGTAAGGACTGCAGCAATGTGGATCTTCGAACATCTACATTTATGGTAGGTACAAAACTGTACTTTACCAGGGGTGGATGATTTCCCAAAGGATACTATTATGCATTTATTGGCATTTAGGTTTAGTCCATGGCTCTGGCACCAGTTGTTTATCTGTGGCAGCCCTTCCTGGAGAACATTTGTGCTGGTAGGTGAGTCAATGACAATTCCTAATTTGCAGCCATCTGCAAATTTAGTCCGCCAGAAGCAATTGATATTGCTCTTTCATTCAGATAAGTAAATGCCAAAAAGGAGTGGTCCCAGAACTGATACCGGATGGACTCCACTTGTGACTGGCCTCTTTGTAGAGGTGGACTCCCCAATTCTAACTTCCTGGGTCTTGCCTGGGAACCATATGGCTATCAACTTTGTTACATAAGGGTTTGTACCTAACCTAGTAATCCCATTTGTTAACCAAGTAAGCCTGTTGAGCACAAACTCCCTTTTCAGGAGCAACATAAGAGTGATGTCTGGTTAAGTAACATGCTCAAAGTCAACTAGTAGGCAAATAAGGGTTGAGGGAATCAAACCATGTACTACAGGAACTATAGCTCACAGTCTTAATCTCTTAGACAATTGCCAGTTGTGTCTGTCAGTCTGGGACAGTTGTTCCTATTAGTAGGGTTAAACTTCAATATTTGAAGATGTACAGAGTTGTGTGTGTTAGTATTAAGATAATAGGTTTTATGGGTGTTCTGTGGGTGTTTTTAAGACTTTTTACTAAAACAAAAAGTTTTGCAAGATGTGACATAGGTTCAAATGGATATGACAAGAAACAACTGTATAAAAGATCCACCTGCCAAACATTAGTGTATGCATGTAACACAAGCTGGAACTAGACATTTAAAGAAATATGTTACACATAACAGGTGGGAATAATAACTTCTTAACATAATGACATTACTTTCTATATTATCTTTAAATGTAAATGGTCTCACAGATATATGCAAAAAAGAAAGAGTAGTGAACTATGTTAAAAACTTAGAGTGCAAATAGTTATGCTACAGCAGATGCGTTTGGAAAGAACTGAGTATGTGAATTCGTAAAAAAAAGGATTTCAGGATGGTTATTCAGCTGAATATCTGGGAGAAAGGAAAAGGAGAGTACTTATATTAATTGCAAGAGGAGCTCCAATAGTGATAGAAGAGGAAAAAAGGATATGTAGTAAATATATCCTATATAGTAAATATATATAACACTCTACATTTTTAACATATTTTTTATTTTATTATTATTATTTCACCACCTCACTCCTAATGTATCTCTAACACTATTCCACTGCCTCTTCTACCTCTTCCCTTCCTCTATCTCCAACCTCTCTTAATTCTTACAGTCTCAAAACAACCTACCTGTCTAGTCTGTCTCCTATACTCTACCTCCTCTACTAGCCATTCTTACTTTCCTTTATTGTTTCCAAACTCCTATACAGCTAGATCCTACCCACTTTAAATAAGCATCTGCCTAACTATTAACTCATTTTGCTCTAAGCAGCTTAAATAATATTGTAACTAGTCACATTTTCTTCTGCTAATTGTTTAAAACCTTGTTTGTAACAACTCACATACTTGTCTGCCAATTGTTAGTTCTCTGTATGATCGAATTGCCTTAGGAGCTTTTTTCTCTCTAGGTCTCTGCTTAGAAGATCCTATATTGATTTGTTTAAAGCTGATTGTTACTACTATGTTACTAAAATTTAATAAATTGTTTTCTAGTCCTGAGGAGATTTTCTCCCCGGGTCTCTGCTGAAAATGAGCCAAAAGCTCAGTCAGACTAACCCGGTTAACAAATGTAAAATAAAATAAATATAGTACTAAGGTGCAATTGGCAAGGGAGGAGGATTACACTGGCATGTATTTATATTCCACCTAGAACTGCCATAATGGAGCTTAAGATAATTCTTAGAGAAATAATCAGTTTTCAGCAAGGGAATATTAATTGTAGGTTCATAGGTTCATACTAGGCTATCTGCCCTGGGGCATTTATAAGCCTAGCCCGATAGTGTTTGGCTTATGCCACTCCTTGATTTGAGTATTACTGTGCCCTTTTTTAAAGTTTAGTTTACTGTGCCTCTGTCTAATAGTGACACGGAAGTAATCCCCGGGACAAATCTACGATCTCCCATCCACTCATCAAGATTCTTCTTGAAGAGAGTCAGTGAGGTGCTCTGCCTAACATGAATTGGAATTCTATTCCAGAGCGAAGGGAGCCTCTGGGTTATGAATCTGTCCCTCCAGCATGTTCTATTTATTTCTGTGCTGAGGTTCAAGTCCCTCGCGTGGCTCTAAGGGATTTAGATTTACTGAGGTGGAGCATGTCCATTAATTCTGGGTTGGACATAGCTTTATATGTCAGGCATAGATCGCCTCAAAGTAGGCGGTATGCAACTGAGTAGAGCTGGAGTTTTTTTAACCGAGCAGCATATGGCATCTGTTTGAGTCCCTTGATCCTCCTGGTGAGGTACTTTTGGGGTCTTTCTAATTGCTGCAGGTGTCGGGTAAGGTACATCCCAAAGGGGGCATTGTATTCTATGATGGGCCTGATGAGGGATGAATAAAGGGGCACGATTACCTCTCTTGATCTAGATGTGAATCCTTTCATGATGAGGTGGGCTATGTAGAAGGTCTTTCTAACCACTTTGACAATGTGGTTGTCAAAGGAGAGATTGCTATCGACTTGGGTCCCCAGATCCCTAATTACTTTCTCTGTACTTAATGGGTTACCACCTATGTGGTAATTTGTGGGCACATTGTTTTTGCCAAAGGGTATGACTATACACTTTTTGGCATTTAGCTTTAGACCATGGCTCTGGCACCAGTTATCCATCTCTGCGAGACCTTTTTGAAGGATGTTTGTGTCAGCTGGAGAGTCGATTATGGTGCCCAGTTTGCAATCATCTGCGAACTTGGTGAGCCATAGTCCTCCAACATTGGCCTGTACCTCAGAAAAGTAAATACCGAACAAGAGAGGTCCCAGGACAGAACCTTGTGGGACGCCACTTATGACCGGTTTCGAGTCTGACATGGCTCCAGCAACTCTGACTCTGTGGGTTCTGTCTTTGAGCCAGTTTGTGACCCATCTTGTGACATAGGGGTTTATATTTAGGCTGGATAGCTTATCTATGATGCCCGAGTGGGGTATTGTATCAAATGCCTTTGCGTGGTCCAGATAGGCTGTGTGGACTACCTTCCCTTCATCTATGGCCTTGGTGACTGTTTTGAAGAAGTCAACCAGGTTCAAAAGGCAGGATCTGCCCTTGATGAAGCCAAATTGGGTAGGATCTAGTGTTTGTAGGTCCCTAATGTCTTTGTTTATGAGTTCCATGATGATCCTCTCCATAGCCTTGCATACTAGGCTAGTCAGGCTTATGGGGCGATAGTTTCCAGGGTCCGCAGAGGCGCCACCTTTGTGGAGTGGGACCACTGTTGCTGTACACCATTCTTTGGGCAGATATCCTGTAGTGAGGCTGAGATTGTACAGCAGTTTTACTTGAGGGATTAGCTTGGAGTTCATGTAGGACGCATCCCAGGATGCCATCTGGTCCCATGGAAGCAGTGTTTTTTTGCTTTGGAGAGGGCGGCCTTCACCTGAGCATCAGAGATGTTTGGGAGGCTGCACTCTGCCGGGATAGATACTTGCTCTTTTGGGGGGGAGGGGGGGGAGAAGTTTGCACTGTCTGTGGGTTCAGTGTATTTTTTGTTGTTTAGAATCAACATAGAACAAGTCTGGGAGTTGCATCCCAGGTTCCTAACATTATTGAAAAAAGCCTTATGATTGTCTTTAGTGTCCTGCACAATATTTCTCTCAAAGCTGGCCTTGGAGGATTTTATGAGGGATCGTAATTTTTTGCTAGTACTGATCAGAGATGCCTTCTCTTTTAGGGATTTTGCTCTATCATGTAGTAGCTTCCTCCTTCTGTTGTACAGTTTATTTATGGCAGGGGTCCACCAGACTGCACGCCTGCCTTTGGATGATGATTGGGTCTTGATTTTGTTTGGGATAGCATGATCCATGCATTCCTGGAGATGTCCATAGAATGCGTTTATGTAGGATTCTGCAGTTTGGGCCGTAGTTTCCACTGGGCCTGGGGCCTTGAAGGATTCCACTTCAGTTTTGAGAAGTGTGAAGTTTGCTTTTGAGAAGTTTTTCACTGTGGTTTTCTGGGCTGGGGGTGGGGTCGGGATGTGGATATCCAGTGAAATGAATTTATAGTCTGATCTTACCAATGAGGGTTATACTTCTGGTATGGAGCATAGAGTCCCCATGTTGGTAATGATCAGGTCTAGTATGTTTTCCCCTCTTGTGGAGTAGCAACTATTTGTTCCATAGCATTTGAGTTTATAAATTTCAGGAACCTTTGGGCTAAGGTGCTGGGGCTTGAGTAATGCTCCCAGTCTATGTTTGGGTAGTTGAAGTCGCCCAATATAATGGTGTTTGGAGAGATCTTAGTGTTCTCCAATGTTTTCAGGAAAGCAGAGTGGGATTCCTGACTTTGAGAGGGTGGGCTGTAGGATGCTATAAACTGAAAAGCAGTCTTGCCCACTGTCAGTTGCACATGGATGGTCTCCGATACTTCGTGCACTGCCACTAACCTGGAGGTGTGGAATATCCTTGATAAATATGGAAACTCCCCCTCCTTTTGTGGTTCGGTCCGGGTTTTGGGGCCGAAAAGCATGATATGAGGTATAACCTGGTAGTGCTGGGGTGCTCTCTGGAGCCTTGAACCAGGTTTCTGTCACTGCGCAGATATCGATGTTCTCCATACTGAGGAGAGCTTTGAGTGCATGCATCTTGAGGTTAAGACGTCTGGTGTTTAGCAGCATTACCCTTAGTTTCTTGTTCCTTGTGCTGTCTATGGAAGTGGGTTTGACTTTTGAGCCTTGCCTAAAAAAGGCACTATGGGGGTGGCAAGAGCCTTTGCCAATATCCGAAAGCCCAGGGGTGACAGGTGCTAGCCGTCCCTAGCGAAGCAACATGGCTTGTCGAGCATGTCATCCCAGACTGACCGACACTGGATCCCCTTTGAATGACACCAAAATTTTAGCCGATTGTTAAAATCGATCATTTTGTCTTTATACTGTGGCATCATTCTAGGTGAGGGTAAGATGCTGCTCAAGGTCAGGGTCATACCGGCCTGGGCTACATGATCAGAGAGCTCCTCTGTCTCTTTTCATGTAGTTGAGGGAGGTACGTCTCAGGCCATTCATGCCAGTATGTACAATGACTGAGTCATATTTGTATTTGCTTTGGAGTGACCTGAGTGCTTGCGTTATGTGGCGGATCCTAGCGCCCGACAGGCAGCTCACTGTGACCCTCTCTTTATTCAGCCTGGTGAGCGGGAAGTCAGTGTGTCTGACAATAGAGTCGCCTATTACAAGGGTGCGTTATTCAGCCTTAAGGGCTGTGACTGCTTGCACACTGACTTTGTGTGCTATGTGTTGTACATGTTTTGTTTTGGGGTAGTGTTTGCTTGGATGTCTGCTTTGGAGGTCTCTGTTGCTTAGGTAGATTTTTATTTAGAGCCTCCGAGTATGTTTTTGTGTTTTTATGTGTTTGGTTCGCTGTTGTGGTGGGACTATGTGATACTGGAATTGTGTTGTGTGAGGTTACCGTCTCCTCCTGACTGGTTATACCAGTTTTGAGATGAGAGAGCTCAGCCTCCAGTTTGGCTATATGGTTGCATCTCTCACGTATATTTGAACCTGTTTGGAGGAGGAGAGGGTTGTTCGTGTACATGAGACAATTGTAACATTGCCTCAAAATTCCCAGATTCACCAGCTGGACTGGAGAGGAAACCATTGACTGACCTTTGGACATGCTAGAGTAATATAGGGAAATGAATTAAAATGGACCAATAGGGGACAAGGTAATCGTAGAGAGTATAAGAGTAAGTAGTGCTTATGGTTTATTAGTGCTAACTTGTAAGATTACTTATTTGGACCAGTGAGGGGCCTTAGAATGAGAATATGGTATTTAATTTGAGAGATAGAGCAGTTCTAAGGGAAAAAGTGAAGAGCAGACTGTGTGGAGCCAGGAATAGTTTAAACCCAGTTAGGCGGACTGCCCGATGTTGCGCTATGCGCAAAAACGCGAAGAGGGTTTTAAGAGAGGGAGATCAAGGAGTTTGGAATTGACCCAATATGGCCAATAAAACTACAGTTTCAAGGCAGTAACCACTCCCACAGGGGCAGGCAGGCTGCTCAATGTTTATCACTGCCACTGATGAACACAGAGACTTCCCTTTAGCCCAAGCAAACAATGGCCTCCCAGAAACTTACAAACAGTTCAGAACAGCAAATCTGTAACTGAACTTTTTTAAATCTCAGAAAAGTGGGAAAAAAGCAAGATTTTTTTTTTTTTTTTTTTTTTAAGGAAAGCAGAGGTTCACAAGTATCAACAAGTTAGAACAGTGCAGTAAATGACCCCACCCTTGAGTGCTAGGCCAGAGACAGATAAAATGCAAGTGTTAAGAAAAAAAAAACAATTTTAAAAATAAGTGCAGGCAGGAAATTCAGTAATCAGCTCTAGGTTGTGTTCTAAATACAGTTACCAACACAGAAATCAAGTTTAACAAGCCAGAAAATGCTCAAAAGTAGGTGGCAATGCAGAAAAACTTAACAAATAATCTGAAGCAAAATACTTAAAATCTCAAAAGTGGCTCTTTTCTTCTCTCAGCATTTTCTCCTCTTGGTGGGTGCTTCACCAACAGCCAAAAAGTCCAAAAAGATGCCAAACCCACGAGGCAATAGGGTTTTAAGAGAGGGAGATCAAGGAGTTTGGAATTGACCCAAAATGGCCAGTGACTGGAATTTGATTTGCAGCAGTGCAGATGTTGCTGGGAGGCCCAGAAGTGAAATATAACAAAAGAGGGTACATTTTTGAAGAAATTTTTGAGAATATTTGGCATGGAAGATATGAATTCAGTAGTAGGAGTTCAAAGTGAGTTTGCATATTATTCCCCAAAGTACAAAAACTGGGCTATGCTAGACAGAATTTACATTTCACAAGAATGTGTGCATTTAATTTAAAGTTTTAATACATATCCAATAACTATTCCAGATCATGTGCCAATAATAACTAAAATAAAAATGCAGGGTAATGAAATAAAAACAAGACACTGGTACTTTGACCACCTATCTGTTAAAAAGAGGGGAGTTTAAGGAATGGGTAGTGAAAATTATTCAGGAGCTATTAGAGAAGATAGAAATTTCTTCTGAAAATAGAACTATGGAGTGGGATAAAATTAAAGTAGCATTTAAAAACAGGGTGGAAATAAAAGTAAAATAGATATTGTTAAGAAGTAACAAGAGTTATTTAGAGAGACTGACAAAGGTTAAAGCAGTGCATAACGGGGGAATCTCACAGAGCAAGAAGAGTAGCAATCGCAGAATGCTGAACAGAAAATAAGGGATTACCTCAATAATATACATGGGTTTAGAAAGACTGCTGTTAAGCAACTGAGTTTTGACAATAACTCCACAGTACAAAAATGTTTAGCACAGTGACTCAGGCAATGGAAAGTAGAAATGGTTGGTGTCAAGCTTAGGGAGCCTATAACAAGGAAGATAATCAGAGATCCTGTAGAGGTACTATAAATATTTCAGAAATGTTATGAAAATTTGTATAAAGCAGAGAAATATGGAAATCAAGAAAAGGTACAAATGGTAATGTGTATGGAATAATTAAATATGCCAAAGTTAGAGGTATATGAGGCTCAATTACTATCAGTTAAGACAGGAGGAGATGAGATAAAGATGTTGATGTATAACCAATCTACAGGAAAGTGGAATAGATGATATTCCTGTAGAAGTTTAGAAGCTAGGAGGGAAAAAACTGATAAAGATCTGGAAGGTTTTGTTTAACAGTATTTTAAAAGGAAGAGAAACAAACATCCTGGAAGAAAGCAGTGGTGGTGGCTGTAATACCTAAATATGGTAAAGACCCATCATATAAAGCTTCATATAGGCCCATTTCAATTTTAAACTATGATTATAAAGTGTGTATGTCTATAATGACTAAAAGAATAGCAAAGGTGATGCAAAAATTGATAGATATGGATCAATGTGTTTTTTGGAGGGGAGGCAAACATTTGACAACATTAACAGAACAATGATGAATACAGAGGGTAGCAGAATGTGAGAAAATACCACTGTTGCTGTTGGGTCTTAATGCAGAGAAAGCATTCAACAGAGTAAGCTTGGATTTTATGAGCAATGGAATGGAAGCATTTGCTTTCCATGATAAAATTATAAGGTTGATTAGGAGGATATATTAGTGAGAGGAGGTGAAAATTAAAGTGGTGGTTCCTCTTTGATAAGTTCTGTTTGAGCAGAGGAACCAGGCACATGTGCCCTCTTTCTTATTTGTGTCATATTTAAAGCCACTGGCAAGGCAAATAAGGGACTCAAAAATTCAAAAATATAATTGGTATGGTAGTCAAGAAAAGCTTTTTTGTTTTTTTTTGCAGATATTAGTTTTCACCTGATAAAACCAGAAAAGGATGTTCCAGTGTTGTGGAACATTTTCAGACAGTTTCAAGTCTTTTCTGCATGCAAAATAAATGAAGATGAAACAAAGCCATTAGCTGTGAACTATGTACCCACACACAGGTTCAGCAATGCCCATGTTTAAGTGGACATAAAATGAAGTACTTAGGAGTATGGATTAAAAAAGATTCTGTTGTGGCAGCTACGGATATGTGGGAAGAGAAGAAATAAAAGGCAACACAGACACTGAGAAAATGAAAGTTCGAATTTATGAATATGGCTAGCAAGATACAAGCAGTCAAAGTGTTGTTAGTCTCTCTAGTTTTATACACTGGTCAGGCATATTTTTTATAAACCAGAGGAGAAGTTATGGGTAGCAATTAATAAAGAACTGAAGGATTTTATCTGGGAGGGGAAGGCAGCAAGAGTCAAGACGGATAAGCTGATTTTTCCAATAGAACAAGGTGGTTTGGGATTACCTGGTATGGGAGAAAATAATTAGAGAAAGGTAATAGGATGGGAAGAGGCCAATAATTTGTTTGGTCTGCAGGCTAGGGATTGCCTTCCCTATCAAGGATTGAAATCGGAGTATAGGCAAAGAGAAAGAAACAGGGGAATCCTAAGTAAAAGATCAGCACTGGTAGAGTTTTAGTAGAATCTAGAACAGAAGCTGTTTTTTAAAAAAGGGGATCATTAGTAGAGCATATGAAATATTGCATGATAACTATAAGAATCAAACAGAGGAAGTTAGAAAGCACTGGGAAGAGACACTGGATAAACAAGCAATGAAGGATATATGTATGTCTCCTAAATATGCAACAAAGTCTAGAAGATTTAGAATCTTTGCTTGTAAGTGTTTACATAGGTATTTTTATACTTCAAATAGACTTCAAAGAAATTTTCCTCAGGTAGATAGCAAATGTTAAGAGGTGTTATGGGGAAGAAAAAGATAATTGGGAACATATTTTTTTAGAAGTGCAATGAGTTGGCAGACTGAAAATTCTCTGCAGACTACTGTGTCAGAAATACTGGGTGAGCAAAGTGGTACGACTAAGGAAATGATTTTTTGAGCTGTGATACAGAATCAGAATTGCCTTTATATAGCCTTGCTGATTCTAATTATAGTGGCTGCCAAAAAAGCAATTACTAGAAAATTGAAATCAAAGTCTAAAGCAACTGTACTATAAGTAGTGAATATAGTACAGATAAAACAACTGGAAATGTGATCTTTAGAAAAGGATAGGAACAGATTACATAGAAAAAATGGGAATTGTGGAAACAGTGCACTCAAAATAATGTTTTAGAGGAGGAATGAAGTTTAAAAGAAGGGAGAATTTGAATGAGCTATGCATTTGAAAATAACTGGATAGATTATAAGTGATGCATAATGTTTGCAACTAACAATATGTCAGTGTTTTTATTTCATTTATATAAATGTATGAATGCTTATGTTGTAAGTGATAATTTAACAAAGATGTTTCTTTAAAAAAAAAAAAAAAGAAAGAAAAACTCCTACAGGGAGAATCAGAAAGTGAGCTCTCTTCTGAGTCTGAATCAGAAATTTGACAACAAAACTCTGAATTTGTCCCTGCATCTTTCTGTTCGGATTCAGAGTCTTGGATCCCTTCAGAAAAGAAGGTATCCCTCTTTCTTTTACCAAAAACTACTCAACAATAGGGATCAATAGCCTGACTCAAACCCTGATCCAGTCCCAGTAAACTACTATCCAAATACATTTGAGAGAAGTAGATGCATGCTTGTTTTTCTGTTTCTTTTTGAAAGGAAGAGTGGGGCCAACTGTGTTACCAGTGTTAGCAGCTGCTTCACCCAGGGATGGGCACAGCATTGTAACACAACAAGGAAACCTTCTCTGTTCCCTCTTCCAGGACTGACAAAAAGTGTTTTCCCTTGATCAATGAGGGAACCCCAACAGCTGCAGAGGATGTGGCTAACCTCCGGTCCACAGTGTCTGTAGGTGCTACATCAGAGAGATCCATGGTAAAAGGTGAGTGGTCTCAGGTAAACAAGTAGCCACAGTAGAGACATCCATCTGCAGCTGAGGCAAATTACTGTCCTGCTCTTGTGGAAAAGGCTGTTTGCTTAACTTTTTTCCTTCTTCTGTGGCTGGAAGAAGGACCAACTGTGGGAATGACAATCTGTTCCATAGTCAAGGCAAAGATGGTGCCTTTACCCTGGAAAAAACAAGCAGCAATGCTAGTAAAACTACCAGTCCACAAAAGTTATTTTAGTTCATATGGGGGGGGGGGGGGTTGACAGAAAAACACAGTAAAAAGCACATTCCAAACATTATGGCAGCCCCACAATATTAAAATAAACACAATTTCTCCACAGAAATTATTTTATCAGTTAGATAACAATACATTTAAATTGACAGACATGAGTGCTCTGTTTGAAAGTACTGCATAGTCTTGAAACAGTCTGTTAAAAACCAATGTTCCTAGCTTTAAAATAACTTCTCTGAAGGGTAAAGTAATGAAACATCAGTAAAAATAAGAAAATGGAAGTTTTTTCCCAAAAGAGAACTTATCTGCCCAGCTAAGGAAAGCACAAGCCAACTGTCGAGCCTCAAAAGCCTGAGAGGAGGAGCATACTGTTTCGTGGCAGTAAATCTCTAAAAGACTTCATACCCAGACTTGTCTTTTAGTCATCTCAGCTGAAGCTGCTTGACTATATGGGTGTGTGGAAGGTGCCCTGAAACTTTGAAAGTTAGCCGGCTGTTTTATAGGCAAGCTATAACCCATATATCTAAGGCTCCTGCAGCAATGATCAATATGAAGAACACACACATCGAAATATATATGGATCTACTTTGGAAGCTCAAACTTTCAAAACTTCGAACTTCATATGATCAAGACCATAACATTGAAGTTTTGAAAGTTCAAAACTTCAATAAAAGAAATAAAACATTTTTTTTTTTTTATGTTTATGCGGGGGGGGGGGGCAAGCTCTCTACACTACCTACATGGGGGGATGCACCTCCACACCCTCTGCTAATTAAATGTACCAACTGTGAGATTGCATTACAGTGAAGAGAATGGTAAATTTCCCATTCATTGCAGAGCAAACTTGGCCTCACAGACAACATCACAATATGAAAGCATAGCCTTAACATTATGAACCAATCTTTCAAGTTTATAGCAGGAAATACGCAGACATATCCAGCAGTTCTACTGCTACCTTTGAACTATGGAACTTAGCACTGAAGTGACAGCAATATTTAAAAGATTTACTATATGAAACTGCATCTATACTACCTGAATAGATACTTAATATTAAAACCTGTACATTATGAAGCAAGTATGCTCACTCTGACACTGTCTTAGGTACTCTGTTCTCATCCTGTGCAGCTGCCTAATCTCTGCAACAGCTTCAGGGGCTATAGAGAGAAAAACAGCAGTGTGCAAATTTATGGATGGCACACAGTGTCAGGCTGTATGTGTAGTGGCCTGAGTTCTTATTTATGTTTCTTGTTTTTGTTTACTGGGAAAGTCTGACAGGACACAGGACCCATTTTCAGTGGTGGCCCCGGGGAGAGAGGCTGCAATGTACAAACAGCAGTAACAAAGTGACAAACATTTGAAAGGCAATAATATACAATGTTTTTTTACAACATTTTTCAAAAGAGAGAACTGCATTTCAGATTTGATAACGTATACAAGACTGACATATTATTGTTATTTTCAAATGAAAGCAATATGTCTTATAAGAGGTATTGGTGAGAAAGCTGGAGTTCATAAATAGAAGACAAGGGCAGCTGAGGGTGAAGGAGCATAAAAGGAGGGAAAGAACGTAAGTTACAGTACATAGGTGCTGCCTGCTGTCTAACGTTAACCTCCGACTGACCTATGAGTACTGGATTGCGTCACCTTATGTGACAATAATGGTGATGGCACAGTTCCCTCAAGTGTAGGATGCCAGTGGCACAGGCGATAGCCCGGGCTAAACTATTCCAGGCCTCCCTGTTAGACTGAGACTCTAGATGGCCCTCCTGCATGAGCCTCTGGCTGAAATCCATATGGAGGAAGTAGAGAAACATTTTTGTCACCTTCACACACCACCTCTGTTCATTAAAAAGGAGCACTATTCTTTCCATGAAGAATCACAGGAAAAAATGTCAGAAAATTTGTGTCCAAAACAGTTCTCGCTTGTATCGTCTGCCACACAATGACACGCATTGAAGGACAGTACCACCACAGACACAACAGAGTAAGGGTGATGGAGAGTGTGCAGGATGACCTATGGAAGTGCATGTCCCATATGTGTGACTGCTTTGACTCAGTCACATGCTGGAATGTACTGTGTCCTCTCAAGCTTCCTTGCTAGATGTGAGGTGCTATAAATGAAAGCCAGAAACACGCAAGTGCTGCCAAGTGCACGGAATAAACCAATATTCAAGAGGATTCCAAAAAAGTCCAGCACAAATGAAGTGGATAAAGTTCCTTCCTTTGATTAGATAGTACTGTATCTAAATACTTCTGTACCATATGTTCTGACTGGAGTTGGCCTGTAGAGTGTTCAGCAAGACAAGTTCATGAATGACAAAAATAATGTCAATATAAATCCTGTGAGGCCACTGGATGACCCAAACAAAATGGCTCCCAAAGGACAGGGAAGTATTCAGTTATAATTTTCCAAGCCGACCTTCGTCTCAGGCTTCAGATATATATACACACACCAAAAAAGGGGTTTATCAATATATTAAAACTAAAGAAAAAAAGAAAAAGCATTGAGAAGACTTGCCTGTATAAGTAAGGTTATGTCCTGAATGACAATAATCACGTCAATGTAAGTTCAAATGAGTCAATAGATGATCCAAATAGTGGCCCCCAACAAATGCAAAAAATTTTCAATTACAGTTATGTTTCAGGCCGACCTTCATCTCAGGCTGTGGATATGTGTTTAGAGAAAAACGGTTATCAAAGTATTGAAACTAATGTGTTTCAAAAAGTAAACACTAATACATAGGATATGCTGCTATGACCAAAAATATATCCTGAGCCTTCTGTTCCAACCAATAGATCAGAGTGGCTGACATTCGTCTGCACCTAACTCAGGGCAATCTAAGTGATATAAGGAACAAAAGGCTTACAGATGCCCTTTATAAACATACACTAACCCATCATACTGCTAAATTCCATTTTACCATTATAGATAAAATCCAGGGAAATAGAATGTACAAGTCAGGTTGGCATAGTAAACGTAATTAAAAAGAGTCAGGCTGGATAGCAAGGTTAGGAGCTCTCTTCAAACCTGGCCTGAATGAACATAATTGATTTGGTATGCACCAATAGGGGGACGACAGCAGTTTAGTACATACTATTTAAACATGGTGTTTTTTTTTTTTTTTAAAGTAGTAACACTGAGGAAGGCTGCTCTAAGCCGAAACCGGTTTGTTTCTATGGGGTTAGCCACCTTTTACATTAAATAAATGTAGCTTTATCCACTTCATTTGTGCTGGACTTTTTTTGAATCCTCGTGCTATAAATGAAGCCATTCCACCCCCACCTCTAAAGATGGTAGCCATTGTGAATGTGGATGACCTAGATCATGCTCCCATAGCAATACTACTTCCATGTCTACATCTCTTGTGGAGGTGTCTATACCCATGGGAGGACATCCTCTTGTTAAGGGCAGACACAGCACTGGCACATTTCATAACAAACTTTTTCACTCACAGTCATATAGTATGCCTTCTAGTTAGGGTCACATTACAACCAGTGCAAATCCTGATAGAACCAGTTCTCATAGGCAGGGAGGTGTGTGCATGGGATGATCAAACATCTACCATGAATGTCCTGAATCTGTGAAGTATATTTAGCTTCGGTGCTATAACTGCTGCTGATGCTGTTTTCCCAGCAGACACAGACTTATACCATCACAATCCACAGTACATCATACATGCACACTTTCACTGACTAGCCCTTCACAAAGGCATATATATTAAGCCCTCCACCACACATACACACTGAAAGCCCGTACACACAACAGTATGGTTTACTGTAATAAACTTCAGCACTCATCCATTTTCCTTTGAAAGACATCCACACATGTGGCCCTTCTTCCACCTGTGCAAATGGTGATAACTGTGCCCTGCCCTTTATATTTTGTTATTTGAGTTGCTTGTGTCTGATGTACAGTGTTGCCAGCTTGTGCATTGGTAAGCACATCCTGGTGCCAGTTTTGCATGCATTACTTCTACTGTAGTGTTCCTGTTTTACACTGGTATATTGTGTTCTAAAATTATGTGCAAGTCACTGCCTCTTTGCAAGTGTTACTGGATACTGCATCCACCTCAGTTTGGCATATACATCCCATACTTCTAGGTCCTTCACTGACTCCTTGTCTGAGTCAGCCTCTACTGCCTGGTGTGCTGTGGACTGCTGCTTCTGCAAGTAGCTGCCATGCTGTAACTGCCTCCTAACTATGGTATAATATAGCCCTGCACATACTGAAAATATTTTTGCACATGTGGCAGACACATACTGTAGGACAGCCCCAACTTATCCAGACAGTGAAGGTGTGCTTTCAGCAGCCCAAACACATGATCAGTAATGTTCCTTGTTTGTGACAAGGGCATGGTTATACCCATGGTCTGCCTGATTTTGTAGATTTCTCTTGGGTATAATCAACCAAGTTTCTAGGGCATATCTGGCATCACCACCAACAAAATGCCCCTGGAGGAAGTCACCCCTCATAAAACATTGGTACAGGTCACAGATGTGCCATATATGGAAGTTGTGATAACTACCTGAGTGTCTATCAAATTTTAGGAAGGTACATGAAACTGTTTGACACTATAATTATTTAAAGTCATAGGCTAAGGATATGGCTCCTGGTGGTCTACAGGTATACTTAATGCCTGGTAATGATTTGGGGGACAGTGTTTTTGTGGTAAAAAGGAGGAAGGCACAGCACACTGTCTCTTTAATTAAATTTATATGACTGACACATTGATAGATTGAATGTGATTGTACAAGAGATTTTTAAATGTATAACTGCCTATCAAACCACCCAAGTTTTGATTCTAAACTGCAACATATTATTAAAAACCTAGATGCACAAGCTTCCCTGAAGTCCTGAATGTGATAGACTGCACCCACACTGAGATCAAATCCCACTGGGGGAACAGGGAAGGGTCTATAACAATAGAAAGATGTTCCACTCTCTTAACTGTCAGAGTGTCTAATGCTTGGGGAATCATCCTGAATGTGTGTGATGGCAATTATGGCATTTGCCATGACTCCCATATCTAGCACACCTCACAGCTCTGCCAGAGGTTTTCTAGGGGTGATATCCCACAAAGCCATTTACTGGGGGATGCATGGGGATGCAATGAAAACATAGCTGTTGATCCTCCCTCATTAGGCCAATAATTGAATATAACTCCCAGTTTGGTATGGACCTCTCCAAACACCTGCACCAACTGGAAAGGCCACAGAAATACCTTACAAAGAGAATCCATGGCCTCCCAACACCTGTCCTATGCGGACAGGTGCAAATCACTAGCACTCTACTTGGAATCGTACAGATTGCTGAGAGGTGATCTGTGTCTCACCTACAAGGCAGTATCGGACCCTGCCCTAATAGAGATGCTCCATATCTGTGAGTCTAACTCTTCACACATTACCCACTTGAACGGCCTAAATCTAATATGCAACAGTATACAAAACCTGCTGGAGCGACAGGTTTGTCTCCCAGAGGCTGCCTCTTCTCGGGAATAGACTTCCCATACATGTCAGAGTATCTCACTGACCCTCTTCAAGCGCAACCTTGATGAGTGGATGGGAAACCACAAATTTGTCCCAGGGGATCCACCTGTGGCCCTCATTGATAGGGGTGACAGGTGCTGACTGAGGTTTCTTTTTTGGGGATAAACTCTTGGCTAGGCTTGTAAGGGCCCCAAGGCCATTAGCCTAGTAACTTCCTACGATCCTATCAGAAATGCGCACACACCACAGCAGGAATGCTGCAGTGAGGCACATACTCAAGCAAGAACCATCACAGAGCATGTGTTTGGGCTTCTGAAGTCACAGTTTTGGTGCCTGGATGATGCATCGGGGGGAGGGACTGCAGCACATCCTATGAAAACAGCTGCAGTAGGAACATCAAGGGGTTGGAACACACATTCTACCACCATTGTCAGGGTTACCACATCCACATGGAGGTGAGGAATCATAGGGGAACCCCCAGCACCTGTGGGTATAGGTAGATGTAGGCATTCATCATATACCCTCTCCCTGGCCATGTGGCAATGGATAGCAGACATGGTGGCCACCTAATGGGTACACCTGTCATCCTATGCCCATATATAGAGTACAGTTGATACCAGGCAATGCTCATGACATTTGGTTCCCCATGGAATGGCTGTGTACTGCAAGCATCAGACAGAGTCAGTCCTACCACCCAACACTACAACCTGTGAGAGATGCACTTATCTAGCCAAACTGAAAGTAAATCTCTCTCCAACCAAGACTGAACTTGACAGTCATGAGGAGAAGGTAAACATTTGCACCACACCACACTCATCACATAGTCTCACTAAATGTACACCACCAAAATCCACACGTAGTAACACAAAAGCATTCGTGGAGGCTCTCAGTAATAATCTGTCTAAGCAACAGAGACCTCCAAAGCAGAAACGTACCTCCCTGGACTACATGAAAAGAGACATAGAGGAGCTCTCTGATCATGTAGCCCAGGCTGGTATGACCCTGCCCTTGAGCAGCATCTTACCCTCGCCTAGAATGATGCCACAGTACAAAGACTAAATGATCGATTTTAACAATTGGCTAAAATTTTGGTGTCATTCAAAGGGGATCCAGTGTCTGTCAGCCTGGGATGACATGCTCGACAAGCCAAGTTGCTTCGCTAGGGACGGCTTGCACCTGTCACCACTGGGCTTTCGGATATTGGCAAAGGCTCTTGCCACCCCCATAGTGCCTTTTTTAGGCAAGGCTCAAAAGTCAAACCCACCCCCATAGACAGCACAAGGAAGAAGAAACTAAGGGTAATTCTGCTTAATGCCAGAAGTCTTAACCTCAAGATGCATGCACTCAAAGCTCTCCTCAGTATGGAGAACATCGATATCTGTGCAGTGACAGAAACCTGGTTCAAGGCTCCAGAGAGCACCCCAGCACTACCAGGCTATACCTCATATCATGCTTTTCGGCCCCAAAACCCAGACCGAACCACAAAAGGAGGGGGAGTTTCCATATTTATCAAGGATATCCACACCTCCAGGTTAGTGGCATTGCACAAAGTATCGGAGACCATCCATGTGCAACTAACAGTGGGCAAGACTGATTTTCAGTTTATAGCATCCTACAGACCACCCTCTCAAAGTCAGGAATCCCACTTGGCTTTCCTGAAAACATTGGAGAACATGAAGATCTCTCCGAACACCATTATATTGGGCGACTTCAACT
This sequence comes from Protopterus annectens, assembly GCF_019279795.1. Taxonomy (NCBI): domain Eukaryota; kingdom Metazoa; phylum Chordata; order Ceratodontiformes; family Protopteridae; genus Protopterus; species Protopterus annectens. The sequence continues at coordinate 1,843,129,459 of NC_056726.1, read as the reverse complement.
ACCCAAACATTGACTGGGAGCACTACTCAAGCCTCAGCACCTTAGCCCAAAGGTTCCTGGAAATTATAAACTCAAATGCTATGGAACAACTAGTCACCACTCCCCAAGAGGGGGCAACATACTAGACCTGATCATTACCAACATGGGGACTCTATGCTCCATACCAGAAGTATATCCCTCATTGGTAAGATAATACCATAAATTAATTTCACTAGATGTCCACATCCTGACCCCACCCCCAGCCCAGAAAGCCACAGTGAAAAACTTCTCAAAAGTGAACTTCTCACTTCTCAAAACCAAAGTGGAATCCTTCAAGGCCCCAGGGCCAGTGGAAACTACGGCCCAAACTGCAGAATCCTATATAAATGCATTCTACGGACATCTCCAGGAATGCATGGATCATGCTATCCCAAACAAAACCAAGACCCAATCATCCAAAGGCAGGCGTCCAGTCTGGTGGACCCCTGCCATCAATAAACTGTACAACAGAAGGAGGAAGCTACTACATGATAGAGCAAAATCCCTAATAGGGAAGGCATCTCTGATCAGTACTAGCAAAAATTACGATCCCTCATAAAATCCTCCAAGGCCAGCTTTGAGAGAAAAATTGCACAGGACACCAAAGACAATCATAAGGCTTTTTTCAGTTATGTTAGGAACCTGGGATGCAACTCCCAGACTTGTTCTGAGTTGATTCTAAATGACAAAAAATACACTGAACCCACAGACATCGCCAATATCCTGGCAGACAGGTTCAGTGCAAACTTCTCCCCCCCAAAAGAGCAAGTATCTATCCCAGCAGAGGGCTGCCTCCCAAACATCTCTGATGTTCAGTTGAAGGCTGCCCTCTCCAAAGCAAAAAACACTGCTTCCATGGGACCAGATGGCATCCCAGGTTGCATCCTACATGAACTCCAAGAGGAACTAATCCCTCAAATAAAACAGCTATACAATCTCAGCCTCACTACAGGATATGTGCCCACAGAATGGCATACAGCAACAGTGGTCCCACTCCACAAAGGTGGAGCCTCTATGGACCCTGGAAACTATCGCCCCATAAGCCTGACTAGCTTAGTCTGCAAGGCTATGGAGAGTATCATCATGGAGCTCATAAACAAAGACATTGGGGACCTACAGACACTAGATCCTACCCAGTTCGGCTTTGTCAAGGGCAGATCCTGCCTTTTGAACCTGGTTGACTTCTTCGAAACAGTCACCAAAGCCATAGATGAAGGGAAGGTAGTCCACACAGCTTATCTGGACCTTGCAAAGGCATTTGACACAATATCCCACTTGGGCATCATAGATAAGCTATCCAGCTTAAATATAAACCCCTATGTCACAAGATGGGTCACAAACTGGCTCAAAGACAGAACCCACAGAGTGAGAGTTGCTGGAGCCATGTCAGACTCGAAACCAGTCACAAGTGGCATCCCACAGGTTCTGTTCTGGGACCACTCTTGTTCGGTATATACTTTTCCGAGGTACAGGCAAACGTGGGAGGACTATGGCTCACCAAGTTCGCAGACGACTGCAAACTGGGTGCCATAATCGACTCTCCAGCTGACACAAACACCCTTCAAAAAGGTCTCACAGAGACAGATAACTGGTGCCAGTGCCATGGTTTAAAGCTAAATGCCAAAAATGTATAGTCATACCCTTTGGCAAAAACAATGTGCCCACAAATTACCACATAGGCGGAAACCCATTAAGTACAGAGAAAATTATTAGGGACCTGGGGACCCAAGTTGATAGCAATCTCTCCTTTGAAAACCACATTGCCAAAGTGGTTAGAAAGACCTTCTACATAGCCCACCCCATCACAAAGGGTTTCACATCTAGATCAAGAGAGGTAATCGTGCCCCTTTATTCATCCCTCATCAGGCCCATTATAGAATACAATGCCCCTTTTGGGATGTACCTTACCCGACACCTGCAGCAATTAGAAAGACCCCAAAAGTATCTCACCAAGAGGATCAAGGGTCTCAAACAGATGCCATATGCTGCTCGGTTAAAAAAACTCCAGCTCTACTCAGTTGCATACCGCCTGCTTCAAGGCGATCTATGCCTGACATACAAAGCTATGTCAAATCCAGAATTAATATAGACATGCTCCACCTCAGTAAATCTAAATCCCTTAGAGCCACACGCTCAAGGGACTTGAACCTCAGCACAGAAATAAATAGAACTTGCTGGAGGGACAGGTTCATAACCCAGAGGCTCCCTTCACTCTGGAATAGAATTCCAGTTCATGTGAGGCAGAGCACCTCACTGAATCTCTTCAAGAAGAATCTCGATAGGTGGATGGGGGATCGTAGGTTTGTCCCAGGGATTACTCCTGTGTCACTATTAGACAGAGGCACAGTAAACTAAACCTTAAAAAGGGCACAGTATACTCAAATCAAGGGGTAGCGTAAGCCATACAGAATCGGGCTAGGCTTATAATTGCCCCAGGGCAGATAGCCTAGTATGAACCTATAAACATAAGCAACCTCCATCCCCCAACACAACCCAAATGACACATAGCCCACAGACTCAGTGTGCCACTCAACCACAGCCAATAAGGCAAAACAACGTACCCAACACACTAGTCATAGGTGACTCTATAGTCAGGCACACTGATAACCCACTCACCAGGCTAAACAAGGAGAAAGATACTGTCAGCTGCCTGTTGGGTGCCAGGATCTGCCACATAACCCACATACTCAGGTCACTCCACAACAAGTACAAATATGACTCTGTCATTGTCCATGTTGGTGTGAATGACCTGAGACGTACCTCCCTGGACTACATGAAAAGAGACATGGAAGAGCTCTCTGATTTTGTAGACCAGGCAGGAATGACACTAGCCCTGAGTAGCATTCTGCTGTTGCCTAGAGTGATACCGCAGTACAAGGAAAAAATTATTGACTTCAACAGTTGGCTAAGCTTCTGGTGTCATTATAAGGGGATCCAGTATCTGTCTGCTTGGGATGACATGGTCGACAGACCACAATGCTTTGCCACAGATGGCCTGCACCTGTCGCCCCTGGGATTCCAGATATTGGCCAAGGCTCTTGCTGCCCCTATAGTGCCTTTTTTAGGCAGGGTTCAAATAACAAATTCACTACCATAACATGAACAGGCAAGCAAAACCTGAGGGTAATGCTACTCAATGCTAGAAGTTTAAATCTCAAAATGCACTCACTCGAGGCACTCCTTAAAATGGAGAACATCGATATCTGTGCAGTGACTGAGACTTGGTTCAAGGCTCCAGAGAGCACCCCTGCACTACCAGGCTATAACTCATACCACACTTTTCGGCCATGTAATCTGGACCGAAACACCAAAGGCAGAGGTGTGTCCATATTCATTAAGGATATCCACACCTCCAGGCTAGTTGCTCAGCATAATGCATCCGAGGTTATCCAAGTGCAACTAACTCTTGGCAAAGCTGCAATCCAAATTGTAGCTTGCTACAGATCCCTCACCATGCCCCAGGATTCCCACTCCTCTTTTCTTGATGTACTGGAAAATATTAGGGTTCAACCAAACACCCTAATAATGGGCGACTTCAACTACCCCACCATTAACTGGGAAAACTACTCGTGTACCAACTCCTTAGCTCAACGCTTTCTGGAATTCATAAACTTCAATGCCCTAGATCACCTTATCCACAACCCCACCAGGGGCAACAGTATCCTGGACCTAGTCATTACCAACATGAGTGACCGGTGTTTCATACCTGAAGTAAACTCTTTGTTGGTCCTATCCGACCATAAGCTTATCACCCTTGATATCCACATCCCGCCACCACCCCCCATTAAGGAAACCACAGTAAAAAATTTCTCCAAAGCCAACTTCATGCTTCTTAAGACAAAAGTGGTGAACTTCATGACACCCATGCAGATGGACAATACAGTTACAACTGCTGAATCCTACACAAATGCACTCTATAAGCACTTACACAAGTGCATGGATCGTGCTATCCCAAACAGAACCAAGACGCTATCCTCCAAAAATAGGAAGCCAATCTGGTGGTCCCCTGCCATAAACAAACTGTGCAACAGAAGGAAGAAACTGTTGCAAAAGAGTAAAATCCCATGAGTGGAGGAGCTCCCTGGTCAGCCTCAGTAAGAAGCCGAGATCCCTTATAAGATCCTCCAAAGCTAGCTACGAAAAAAAATTGCCACTAAATCCAAGGACAACCGCAAAGCATTCTATAGCTATGTGAAGAATCTAGATGGCAACACCCAGATCTGCTCTGAGTTACAGCACAAAGGCGCGAAAATTACACAACCAACTGATATTGCCAACATCCTGGCAGATAGGTTCAGTGCTAACTTTACCCCCCCTCTCACCCCCTAAAGGGCCCATATCTATACAGGAAGAATGCAGAGTCCCTGTAATCACAACTATGCAGGTAAAAGCTGCACTCTTTAAAGCCAAAAACACAGCATCCATGGGACCGGACAACATCCCAGGCTGCGTTTTATATGAACTTCAGAATGAACTGGCTCCCCACTTAAGCACCATGTTCAATAATAGCCTTGCATCAGGCTTTGTGCCCACTGAATGGCACACAGCAACAGTTATCCCGCTCCACAAAGGGGGAGCCACCACTGATCCCGGGAACTATCGATCTATTGGCCTGATGTGCTTGGTCTGCAAGGCCATGGAACATATCACCATGGAACACATAAACAAAGACATTGGTAACCTCCAAACTCTGGATCCCACCCAGTTCGGATTTGTGAAAGGCAGATCATGTCTCCTGAACCTGATCAACTTCTTTGAGGCAGTCACCAAAGCCGTAGATGAGGGTAAGGTGGTTCACACAGCCTATCTTGACCTCGCCAAGGCTTTCAGCACCATCCCCCATTCTGGAATTATAGCTAAACTCACTAAACTAGGTATAAATCCCTACATCACAAGATGGGTTGCCAACTTGACTCACTGACAGAACCCACACTGTAAAAGTTGCAGATTCCAAATCTGACCTCAAAGCAGTGACAAGTGGAGTACCACAGGGTTCCGTCCTGGGACCTCTCCTGTTTGGTATCTACTTCTCTGAAGTACAGGCTAACACAGGATGCCTCTGGCTAAAGGAGTTCACAGATGACTGCAAACTAGGAGCCATAGTCAAGTCCCCAAAAGATGTGGACATCCTACAGAAGGACCTCACTGAGACATATGCCTGGTGTCATAGCTATGGCCTCAAGCTCAATGTCAAAAAGTGCAGTGTCATCCCCTTTGGTAAAAACTCTGTACCCGTGAACTACCACATAGGCAGCAATCTACTTAACACTGAATGTGTGATAAGAGACCTTGGGACCCAGGTGGACAGTAGTCTCTCCTTTGATAGTCACATCGCCACAATAGTCAGGAACTCCTTCTACATGGCACACCTCATCATAAAAGGGTTCTCATCCAGGAAAAAAGAGGTCATTGTTCCCCTCTACTCGTCACTCATTAGACCCATTATAGAGTACAACATCCCTTTTGGAATGTACCTCACAAGACATCTGCAGCAGCTGGAAAGGCCACAGAAGTACCTCACAAAGAGGATTACTGTCCTCAAACAAATGCCCAACACTGACCGCCTCAAAAAACTCCAGCTTTACTCCGTAGCATATCGCCTACTCCACCTAACATATAAAGCTATGTTAAACCCAGAGCTGTTGGACATGCTACACCTAAAGAAATCCCAATCCCTCCGAGCTACATACTCTAAGGACCTAAACCTTGTCACCACAATAAACAGGACACGCTAGAGGGATAGATTCCTGTCCCAGAGACTTCCTATACTCTGGAACAAGCTACCCATCTATGTCAAGCAAAGTTCTTCATTAGCACTCTTCAAGAAAAATCTTGATGAGTGGATGGGAAATAGGAAATACACCCCAGGGATCACTTCTGTGTCTCTGCTGGACAGAGAAACAAGAAAATAACTTTCTTGGGTGGCATAAGCTATGGAACCTTGCTGGCTAGGCTTACATAGGCCCTTGGGCCGATAGCCTAGTACCTACCTATGAACCTATGAATGACAACAGTTGTAACTAAAGGACAGTCAATGTAAGTGTGGAACCTGTACTACACAAATAAATGTGTAAGAACATGAATGAATGGGTCCTCCATTGACTCCTTGTCTGACTCAGCCTCCACTGCCTGGTGTGTTGTAGACTGCTGCTTCTGCAAGTGGTATTTGTAAATGTAGCAAAGTAGAATCTGTGTGAGTTGTCCAGCAATGCCATCAATATCTGACATCTATAATATATATTTTTGCAGTGTACCAAAACAACTGCCCAATGTAACTGAAATACTCACTGTAGAAAAAGCTGTACAAAGAGTCTACTTATCCCTACATTCTCACAAGTGGAGCAATAAACATGATTGAAAACAATCTCCTGTCCTTGAAGTTCCCTAGAGACATGGGTACCTTTCAGTGTAGATTCAGCTGAGCACTCTGAAGATGCAGATGTGGTGTGAACTCATTAGAATTGCTGAGTACCAAGCTTTTGACTTTGTGCAGAAGATGTAAACATAGTTTAGCCTCTGCACTATTGTTAGGTGCTAATGGTTTGCAACTGTGAATAATTGCTCTGAAGCATAACACAGTAATGCACAGACACACTTCCATGAAGTGGGTATGTCAGTGAGAATATGTTTACAAAGTGAGGAACTAATTGCAGTGAGGTTTTAAACAAAACCAAATGCCCCACGTGTATATTTATTTTATAATAGCACAGTTCCCCACCTTTGCTGAAAGCTGTTGTTGACTGTCATGTATTTGTGTCACAACTTGAAAGAAAAATGAGAGAATATGCACTAGAGATTTCATGTGTGATAGTCAAGCAAAGATAAGGGAAGTATCTCCAGAATACAAAAAAGGCAGAGCTGTATTTTTGCAAACATATTCATAAATATTTTATTGTCACTCATTCTACTAAATATGTTATCTACATATTTACAATCAACTGAGAATGTCCAACTGCATGAACTGTTTAATACTGTATATGAAATGTGAATTGCTTCTAAGCACATGATTTGATTGGAATTACAAAGCTGTGTCTGTAGCAAAGAGAGATAACCCACTACATCTGTGTTGTTTAAATGCAATAGTCTGATGGCTCAAATCCAGAGCTGTCTAATTGTTTAACCTTTGTTCCCTTTTTTATCTTTACCATGTGTATGATGCATGGCACAGAGCAAACATGGTTAGCTGCATAAGGAAAAAGTGAAAAATTTAATTTGTCACTTTATAGAGTGCAAACATGCTTAGTGGCATTGTGCAGTAGTCAGCACTATGGATAGTATTGATTGCAGAAATGCTACCTCTTATTTGACTGTTTGTATGGCTCAAGGTGTATATACTGTGAGCTACAAAAGAGAGAGCATGTAGGTAAATCAGGGTTTGAGTCCCACAGTAAACATTTGTAGTGGAAGGGGGTCATAATGAGTACTTGCACAACTAATATTTATTCACTATTGCCTATTCCATTTGTGTGTTGCTTACCTCAGTGCAAACATGGTACACTTGTTTAGGAAAGAAATGAAAAATTGAATGTGGTTCGCCTTCCTCTGTGCAAACAAGCTCAGCAGAAATATGCAGCCATCAGCACTCTGTGCAGTACTGAGTGTGGAAAATGCATCTGCTACCTAGCTTTCCCTCTGGCACCAGGTATAAATGCAGTGACTTCATGGTAAGCTCACACAGGTGAGTCAGAGTTCAAATCCAGCACACTCTTTTTTTTTTAGTAAGGGTGTCCCATTGTCATTTTTCACAAGACTTTGATTATAGAGGTAATACTACATACTAATAGCTCTGTATATCTGGTTGATTGACAGCAAGCTATCATAACTGTTTGAATGCACATACTTTTGTAGGTATCATAGCTTATTAATGACTGACGTATGGACCCTAGTTGATTATGTGTAACAAGTTTAGCATGACAATGACAATTATGTAATAAAATGTAGTTGCATGTCTCTGATGGACACAGTAGTTTACTGACAATCATCTACACATGTAACCAAACTATAACTGTAAAACTGAATGTATTGTGAGGTATGTATCATAACTCCAGGGATGGCTCATGCTATAGGACTGCAGGGCTGTAGCCCCCGCACCTGTAAAAAGAAAAATAAATTGCGTGTCCCCCCCACTGTAGAAAGTTAATAGAAAAAAAATTCACGAGTCCCGGAACTCCACACATGCATGCTTAGTTCCTGACTGCTGTGTTAGTCAGTCCAGATAGGGAAGGAAGGGAACTCTGCCCTGCCAGCCCAGAAGTCTGTGTGGTGACAACCGCATAGACCCGAAGAACACCGGACTGCATCGTCCACAGGCTGAAGGCTCCAGCCTACTCACATCTCGCAATGTAACCAGAACAGCCTGTGCGGGCTGCTATGGAGGACGGACAGGTGATTGGGCTGCTGCAGAGGATAGATTCAGGCCACTACAGAGGATGAGGACTTAGCTGCCATGGAGGATTGGATCTGCTGCAGAGGACGAGGACTTAGATCTGCTGGAGGTAGAGTGTGTGTGTGTGTGTGTGTGTGTGTGTGTGTGTGTGTGTGTGTGTGTGTGTGTGTGTGTGTGTGTGTGTGTGTGAGATGCCCCAGTTGCTACATACTGGTGGCTAGAGAGAACACATGGTGGTGGGTAGAGAATACTTAGGCTTGAACCCTGTACCTTGGGTGCAGGTAGTAAGGGCCTGAATTCCCATCCCACCACCATTTGTAAAGAAATTGCAGGTTTTTGCATATTTGTTCTGTTCCTCATAAAATCTGTGGTTTCTGTATGTTTGTTATTCCTGGCAAAGCCAGTAGTGCAGGGGTGCACTGGTAGCATTGTTGCCTAACAGCTACAGGTTCTCTGGTTTGAGTCTTGGCTGGGGTGCTTTTTGTGTGGAGTCTGCATGTCTTCCCATCTTACAAAGACATGTGTCTGGAGTGTTTCTCCCTGCTCTTCTAAAAATTGGCTTTTGTTCCAAGTCAGACTTTCCTGGTTAACAAATGTTAAATAAAAATAACAGGCATTTGAATTTCAGACTTCATATTCTTCAGGAAGTACATGGCCTTTTATTCTAGCAATTTTCTAAGTTTATAACATGGATATTTGAAATTTGTTCTTATTTTTGGGACTGTATTCCCCCATTATTGGCTTTGTCCAGGTCTTTTGTGCTAAGTTTGAGAGCTATGCTGAGAACTGAATTCACTGATTATGTTTGGGGGGCTGTATTCCCCCCATTACTGGCTTTGTCCATGTGTTTTTTGCTAAGAAGTTGAGAGGTATGGTGAGAACTGAATTCACTGAATATATTTGGAGGCTGTATTCTCCCATTATTGGCTTTGTTCAGGTGTTTTGTGCTAAGAGGTTGACAGCTATGTTGAGAACTGAATTCACTAAATGGTAGTCATTTAAGTTTCAGTCTTCCTCTCTTTCACAAAACAGCTGATTTGGCATAGTGGTATGTTGCTCTGACTGTTTGGCAAGGGGGTTCCCCTGGGTTCAAGACTTGGCAGTGAAATGTATGGTGGTAACACAGCATTTAATTGTAACAACTTTCCAACATTATACAAGCAATGTTTAAAATGTTTCCCTGGTTTTTGGGCTTTTGTCCCCCCCCCCAATAAATTTTGGCTTTTTCCAGATTTCTTGTGCTGCAAAGTTCAGAGATACAGCAGAGTGTCAAGTAGATTTTACAAGGAGCTGAGAGCTGCACGGGAACAAATGTTTAGGACTGCTTATGGTGAGTCTCCATGCATTGTTAATAGCACAACAGGTAGCGAACTTGCTTTTGATGTAGAAAGCTGTGGGTTCTACTCCCACAGTAGGTAGATGCATTGCTGATACTGTACTGTGTTGTAAATGGGGTGGATGCTGCAGTCCTTTTCGGCAAAGATACCTAGTAACTATGAACCTGTTATCAGTTTGCCATCCATTCCCTACTGCGATATTACTAGCTTATCATTTTTTTAATGCAACATGGGCAATTTATTCCTCAAAGGCAACAACTACTTTATTTGTAGATGAAACAATGACATATAAAGTTGTTTGCTAGCAACAACCTCTTCATTAGTTACAGATTTCTTTAATCTGGAATTATTTAGATTACTTTTACTTCTTCAGAGATTGTGCATATTTACTGATACTGATGGACTGTAAAAGTTTGAGTAGACTTTTATGATGGAAATGTTCTGAATTAGGCAGTTTTATCATTATTGGTGCATGCATTTTGTTTAATTGTTTACTGGAAAAATGTTCAAAACAATACATTTAAAATGCCCTCTTACAACTGTACTGTATTGTACAAGAAATATAATTTAATACAATCAGGAAGGTGTATCAAAGAGCACGTGTATGTTTCATGTTCAAGGGGCCTATGATTTGAAAACAGCCCAAAGTTAATCTTTATCTGCCACTGGCAAAATGTATTTTCTTTGAATGTGGGTTTCAGTGCTATTTCAATGAATGTGAGTTTCAAGGGCAGAGAAGTTTTAATGCTAAGTCTATTTTCATTGTGAGACTGCATTGCTTTGTTTAGCAGATATCTATTAGGGTCTGTGCTGTAAAATGCAAAATAAAACTTTCAAATGAAATCCAAATCATCGCAGAAGTAAAGCAGTATGCACATTACAGTGTTTATGCTAAATGGAGCGAAATAACCAAGGAATGGCTGTGGGGGGGGGGGTTCTCCATTCAACCATGATTTTGTGAGGGAGGAAGGGAAGCAAACTCAGACAGCCCCGGCTGAACTATACCTCTCAACTGTCCAGATTTTTGCGGAATTAATAGATTTTTGCTTCTTATTTTTGGTTTGTTCCTCATAAAATTTGTGGTTTTCTGGCAAATCATTTAGGAATTGAGTCACTAAGTAATGATAGACATTGAGTTTCAGATGTTATAACCTTCAGAAAAATGCATGCTAAAGCAAGACATGTTATTCTATCAACTGTCTTAAGTTTATACAAGAGCAATTTTTAGTACTGTTTGTATGTTCCCCCAATATATTTATTTGGCCTTGTCCAGATTTCCTGCATTAAGAGTTTGAGAGGTACATGCAAATAAATCACTTTATAGAATTAGGAATATCTAAACCTCTCAACTGTCCCCAATTTTGGCTCAAAATGTTGCTCTCCCCCTAATAACCCCTCTGCAAAATGACAATTTTGGAAGAAAACGTGGAGGGTTTACAATTATAAATAACTAATGATCAGAGTTATAGATTACTTTTATTTCAGAAATGCACGTAGATGCTCTTATTTTGTCAGCCGCTCAAGTTAACAGTACTAATATTAAAATGGTGTCCCTTCGTTGACAGGTTCCCAGCTGTATTGTGTGGCAATTTTATATTTTTGCATCACATTTTTGGTCTGTTTTTCATAAAATTGTGGTTTTCTGCCAAATTAGTGGCAAATCATTAAAGACTGAAGTTAGAAAATAATGGCAGACATTTGAGTTTCAGATTTCATACCCTTCAGAATATTCATACTAATGCAAGACCTACTACTATTCTATTATCTTTCTAATTTTATAAGAGCAATATTTAAAAATTGTCCTTATTTTTGGGCCTGTGTCCCACTTCCATGTATGGCTTTGTCCAGATTTCCTGCTCTGAGGTTGAGAGGTATGAGTGTCAGAGCCATCACCATCAGCCAGAGACATTTCAAATTGTGACATACTTGTTGCACCCCACTCCCCATTGTAGTGACTCTGGATGTGTCCAAGCAAGGCAAGGAGCAGTTATGCAGTGTAAGTGTGCAGAGTATTCCCCCGTCCAAGGTAGACATAAGTACGACAGTGGCTTTTCATCTGTCCTTGATTTTGCAGAATGTTCTGGTTTTCTGTCATATTTTTATACTGTTGATTTATGCTTCTTATTATTCAGAAAATGCATGCTGTTGCAGTGCCCTGTTGCTTTGTGTTTAAGTAGCAATGCTTTAATAGCCATCAGGTAAGCTTGTCTGAGATTGTAAGATGCAAGTAACCTTTAATAAGCATACTGTTAAATAATTACCAACACTGAAAGCCTTTTTGTTGTTGTCATGCAGAGAATATTTACATAACTAGTTAATGTACAAGCCTTAGGTATTGAAATGCATATGACAGTATTTGTAATAAAGGACAGGATTACAGTATTTTCAGGAGCTCATTATATTTGTTGAAGATTTGCAGTCATCTTTGCAGGCTTTACCCGTAAACTAAACAAAATGCCAATCTATCATGTCTGGTCCATAACCTGTGCAGTAATCCTTTAAGCAATTTTTCTTGAGCTTGTTTCTTGTTTGCTGTTCATTTTTTACTTTGATCATATTTTCCCCATGAAAGAAGTAGATAGTTGTTGTCAGTCAGCAGGTCTTTTTTGGATAAGAAAAATTTTTACATGTGGGGGTATCACAGAGATTTCTACTTTCAGCATGTTACTTGGTACTTCTGTAAAGCTGATAATTAGAACTGCAGTGCAAGAAGCTTGTTTTTTTATACTTGATTTTGACTAGTATTCCAGTAATATATTGAAAGTAATTTATTTTTCATGCCTCACAACCTTTTTGTTTCTGTCTAGATATTAAGTAAGCTGTCATGTAGCCAATGCATTGAAATATTTTTTCTTCTACACTTCATTTTGTCTTGATTGGACTCTTGTAATGACAGTTTGGCACCCAGGGCAGAGTGTTTAATTAAAGTTCCAGTTGTTGTGTTTTTGAGTATAGCTCCACCCCTTTCTAGTTGACCACACCCCTTCCCATTGGCCCCACCCATTCAGCTGTCTCCTGCAACCCCCCCTTTAATTTGAAGTCACCAGCCGCCACTGCATAACTCCAATCTCTATTACTAAAGTCATGCAAGTCTACTAATTTCTAGTATATAGGTAAAACACTTTCTTACACTGTGAAGGACACCAATGAAGAAGAGAAAAGGCAAACACTACTAAAAACTCCTGATGTCCACCATGGCAGTAAAATTTAATAGTAAAATCAAGACTTTAATGAAAAGAATATAACATAAAATAAGCAGTCCTCAGTCTTCCGATAAGCGCTTTCGGCAAATAAGCCTTCCTCAGATCGTATAAAAAGGACTGTTCAGCTTTTGTATTTATAAGGCATCACAGCCATTCCTAATTTAGTTCTCTGACACGCCCTTGTTGCAAACCAAAAGGAGGCCAGCTAGCAGAGAGGTATAATTTCCTTCATTGTAATTAAAGGGGCAGTGCTTCTCTTTACTATAGGATTGCATATGAGAAAACTAATAGCTATGGATGTGAATACATTATATGAATGAAGCAACATTCTTGCTAATCATATTCCTTCTATTATTAAGTGCAGGTTTTAATGGCACAATAGTATTCAAGCCTGGTGATCTGTTTACTCTTATAATAATTATCCAGCATGTTTCCCTTAGCTCTGTGCGGTTATGAACATCACCTCCTTTAAGTATACAAATTAAGCAACTTGAAACAATATGCAGTGGTGTAGATAGCCAAGACTGGTATGCATAATGCTTTCATGTCTCTTTTTCTCCCATTCTTTATTTTCCAGCTGCAGAGGAAATCACAGCATACAGGGAGGCACATGCTGTGAGACTGGCATTACTCAGAGAGGCAAGGGGTATGTCTGCAGCACAATTGACCTTGAGTATAGTAAATATTGTGATTCTATAGATCAGTATCAACATCAGCATGCATATCTTAACTGTAATAGCAAGTATGCATGCTTTCTTCAGTAGCTGTTGGTAATTGTATTAGACAAGTGTAGTACTGTATTCAGATTATGCGGTTTCAGTTCCCACAAGTAACCTATAGATTCACATTCAACAAGTATCAATTTTAAATTTGAAATGCAGCAATATTAACTTTAATGCCATGTGGTTAAGTTAATCTTTAAAAGCATACATGGAATGCGTGCATATTCCAAGGATTACTTGTAACAATTCAGAATCTGTTTTGGAATTGTCAAAGCTCTGTATCCAGTATAATAATAAAAGGATATTTATTGTAACAAAGCGTGAATGTGACATATCATTGTTCTAATCATCTCTTTTCTTTTTGGTCTCACCCCACCCCTTATCTTTCCCTCTTATTTATTTATTTGTGTTACCTGGAATCACACCGTTACAATGTCATACCTTTCTGCCAGCAACACAAATGCATTTCAGCATAAGAACGTGGGCCAACCACTACAACTCAGCCTGCTAATCCTTCACTAGTTACCGGATCAACACCCAGCACCTCTGGACACAACCTGGCAGTACTGCCTCCACAACCCCTGCCCTACCTGGTCTATCCTCATCAATTAGAATTGCCCTGGCTGGTGGTGCAGTGGTACCCTCCAGGAGTGCTGGTGAAGGTGGCGATTATGTCACCTGCCAGGAGCTGCCAGGGATGGTGCATAATCTAATAGGGACTGGCCTTGGTGACCACATCAGCTGACTAGAAAAGTTGTTCCTAAAAATAGGAAAGAGACACTCACATCAAGCAGTCTCACAGGCAAGTGAGGAAGGGGACAGTGATGACAGCTCTGAGGGTGAGGACTAAATGCTCACTGTTCCCATGCTTGACCATGATTCAATAGGTTATCAAGTCTCCTGTACTGTACAAGATTTCAATATTTGCTGTAGGATTCCCTTTGTGTCACATTCAGACGATGATGGATGAAATCTTCATCAAATATGATGTGGAAACTGCCCTTACTGTAAAGAAACATACTGCACACACTTTTCAGGATATCAGTCCCTACAAAAATAGTTAGCATATCTGCTCAGCCATACAACCCATTTAAAAAGATGTACCACCCCTTGTTAATTTTAGCAAGTTGTACACATAATTAACTTGAGACTTGCACTGAGGTTTAAAAAACAACTAACAGTTGTAGAAGTGTATTGAGGCAGGTATTATAGATAAAATTTAGGGAAGACACATACTTCTCTCTCTAAAGTGCACTCTGACACTTTTATACACTAACTTCTGCAGTTGCGCTACTCGGAATACAGCTTGTATACCTAGACAGGAATGGTGTTTGATTCTGACCACAGTTAACCCTCCAGTTTCCTGTGTTGACATACTTTTAAACAGTTACAATAGTGGATGCACATTTCTGTTCTCTTCCAGTAGAGCACACTGTTGATGCATTTTAAGCACAAACACTTTACAAAATACCTTTTCAACACAAACATCTGTACAGAGCAGTTTGATATACACATGACATACAATTCTAATACATTTGTAATACAAGCATCTTGTATAAATCATTTTGATATTCACCGATGACATATAATTATTTACAAGATGCCAGCTGGCTGTGCTATCGGTATCTCCTTTCATTACACTTCTTCCCTCTTCGTAGACTCAAGCTAGCTTTTCAAGTGACATTTGAGAAATGGTGCTTCAGAGGTATGAGCCTATCTGGGAATTCATTACCCCATACCCTGTCTTGAGATCCCAGCTTCCTTGGCACTGCTGACTCCAATACAGTGCTGCACTGTCATATCATGTGCCTGCAACTCTAGGCTCCACCATAGTAACTTGAGATTTTGCTGGCTGGCTACCTGTAGCCATAGATTCCCCTCAGACTTCTCCTGCCTTCTACTGCAAATATTTAGCACATGGTCCTTCCAATCATGGTAAGGTTTCATGGTGTTAACATGGTGCAATTTGCGCCCCTGCCTAGCAGTTCTACCATGTAGTTAACAGCACTAACCTTCCTTACCACTTTGAAGGGTCCCTTCCATGCTGCCTGCAGCTTGTACTGTCTGACTAGAATAAGAACTATAACCTGCAGCCCCACAGTATACTCTATAGCTCAAGCATTCCTGTCATACCAGGCCTTTTTCTGCTGTTAGGTTTCTGTCAAGTTCTCCTAGGCCAAGCCCATGAGTTCCCTGAGCCTTGTCCTGAAGTTTAGGACATATGCCACAACAGGCTCCTTGTGGGATTCACACACACCCTCCCACTCATCGCAAATCAAATCTAGAGGTCCCCTCACCCTATGTCCATACAGCAACTCAAAAGGGTGAAAAACCTTTGAATTCCTGGGGCACCTCTCTATAAGCAGACAACAGATAGGGCAAATATTGTCCCACTCCCTCTTAAACTGGTCTGCATATGCCTGTAGCATGGTCTTTAGTATAGAGTTTAACCTCGCCACCAGACCATTAGTCAGAGGATGGTAGGGGGGGTCTTTAGGTGCTTCATCCCACAGTGCTTCCACAGACAAGTCAGCAGGTCTGACATGAAGATGGCACCTCTGTCAGTCAGTATTTCTTTTGGGAAACCTACTCTACTGAAAATCTCTAACAAAGCATTTGCCACATTTTATTCTGCCTCACTGGTGGACAGAGCCATCGCTTCTGGGTATCTGGTAGTATAATCTACTATCACTAGGATATATTTCTTTCCTGTGGAATCTGAGGTACTCGGAGGCTCCATAATATCCATAGCTACCTTCTGAAATGGCTCCTCAATCACAGGCAAAGGCATCAAAGGAGCTTTGCTCTTGTCTCCTGCATCACCTACTTTTTGGCACTGCTCACAGGTCCTGCAGTACCCTGTTACATCCCTGGAAATCCTAGGCCAATAAAAGTTCTGCATAATACGTCTCGGTATGCTTTATTCCCATATGACCTGCAAAGGGAATGTCATGGGCTATGGCTAGAAGTGCCAGATAGTAGGCTCTGGGCATTAACCAAATGATGTATTCTCTCACTCTCTAGCCCTCCCGCAGGGGTCCACTCTCTATAGAGTAACTCTTTGTCCCAGTGTACAGATTCCCCTTTTCCTTAAGAATCAGGCAGCTCCCCAACTGCCTCTCTCAGGCCTTGTAATGTAGGGTCTGAGAGCTGAGCCTGTTTCAACTCTCTCTTTGTAACCATTCCCAGTCCGCCTTCCACAGGAAGTCCAGTATCCTGTGACAGCGGTGCCTCACTGTCAGCCTGTGTACTACTACTCACCTCTCCCCTTGCAGTCACTCTGTCCAAGGGAACATCAGTACCCACCAGCAACTACTCACTTTCAGTCTCACTGCTACAGGGTAGCTCCCTCTCTGAAGTAACCACCTCACCAGTCCTGGCTTGAAGTGTGTGGTCTGTCTGGGTCCCCCCAGGCTACCAGACCCACATGCGTGTCTCCAAGCCTGACTGCATGTAACTGCATGCACACAAGGTACTACATTATTAAAAATCATTGCCTATCAGGACATCTGCAGGGATATCCTCAAACACACCTACATGCTTGCTTCCTTTCCCACCTTCCCAGTCAAGGTGAACCCTAGTCAAAGGTATTTGGAATGGGGTCTCTCTTAAAGCTCTGACTGGAGTAGACTGCCCAAGCAAGTAGTGCTCCTCTTCAACGATTGCAGGATTCACAATGGTTAGGTCAGAGCCTTTGTCTCTCTTAGCAGTGGCCTGTTGCCCATCTGCTAAGACAGGATATAACCTCTTGTGGTAGTTTGGTATCCTTGTTGTCTCCAGACAATGTACCACTGGCATTCTGTCATTCCTTTTACTGGCTACCCCACCTTTTTTCCCCACCTTGCCTCCATGGATATCTATATGCTACATGGCCCCACTGGTTACATTTAAACATTTAACCCTTGATTCTGGCCATGTATTTGAACTAGTGGCTTCCTCTGTTACAGGCGGACTCTGTTGGGGCAGTTTAGGCTGGCCACCATGGGTTTCCCTAGAGCCATGTACAGCACTGGGTATCCCTTTCCTGTGTAGTGATGCCCTGCTTGCTAGGTATAATCTCCCTTTTTCTCCAACTCATCTGTGGTGTTGCATTCTCTATCTGCCAACTAGTTTCTCATGTCCTCAGGCAAAGTGCTAAGGCCTTGTTCTCTCACCAAAAGGTCTGCCAGCCCTTCAAATGTGGTGACCTGACACTCACTCACCCACCTATGAAAATAAGTGCTTAATTCAGCAACGTAATCACACACACTTTCATCTGCCTTGTGTCTGTGCTTACAAAACCTTTTTTCTTTTAGTGTCAGGTGTTTATTTTATTTATTTATTTATTTATTTATTTTACATTTGTTGACCGGGATAGTCCGACTGGATGCATGTCCATTTTCAGTGGAGGCCCGGGGAGAAAAGCTCCAAGGGTAAGCAGATACAGCATTACATAATACCAGCATTACATATTACAAACAGACTATTTACAGAGATTACATAAGTAAGCAAGTTAAACAAGTTCCACAGGTTACAGTTAATCCTGAGCACAAGTCAGGATTAAATTAAATTACACAGTAAACTGGTTAACAGATTTTTACACATTCTAGAGAGAGTTAGCCAGGCTTGATACATTGACATAGCCAGTTAAGTGACAAATGTTGTTTGAGTCTAGTTTTAAATTGACCTAAGGTGGAAAGTAAGGTAATATCAGCTGGAAGAGAGTTCCAGGATCTACTTATAGAGTTTGCAAAGAGAGAATCACCGGCTGTATTATTAATTTTGCTAGTCTGAATTAGTAGTTTGTTAGAGGATCGAAGCGATCTAGGATTGTTATAGGGAGTGATAATATTTTTAAGTGCAGGAGTATTGTCCGGATTATAGAGGATTTTATAGGCCATAATCAGTTGGTTATACTGGATTAGGCTAGGTAGTTCAAGCCAACCAAGCTGATTTAGATTGATGCAATGATGTGTCCTAAAAGGCAGCCCAGTGGCAAACCTGGCAATGTGGTTATAGCAAATTGAGAGTTTGTTAAGGACAGTCTTGTTCAAATTTGAGAGTAGAGGGGATGCATACAGATGGATTGAAAGAAGGTGAGAGCGAGCTATGGCAATTTTAGCTGGAGGGGTTAGGAAGGCTTTTATTCTGTAAAGTGACCCTAGTTTTTTATTGATAGTTTTGATAGTTTGGTTAACATGTAGGTCAAATTTGAGATTATTGTCTATGATGACACCTAATAGTTTTGTAGATGGGTCAGGGGAGATTATTGTGCCATCATTTGATTTTATGGTAAAGGTGAAATCGGTAGACCTATGTGTTGGTGAAAATAACAGCATTTTAGTTTATTTGGGATTTAGGATCAGACGATGTTCAGAAAGCCAGTTTTCTATTGTATTAAAGGTGGTCTGGGTAGCTTACCATAACTCTACTGGAGATGTGGCTGAGCAAATCAGAGTAGAGTTATCAGCATATTGGATACAGCTGACTTTTGGGATGACAGTATAAAGGTCGTTAATGAAGATGGAGAACAGCAAGGGCCCTAGTATAGAGCCTTGTGGTACTCCGATGGTGTTAGCTAGAAGGTTAGAGAGTTTGTTCTGCCAGAGGACAGCCTGCTGTCGACCATTCAGGTAGGATTTAAACCATTGGAGGGCTCCAGTATCTAGACAGAATGTTTGCAGGGTGTGGATTAAAAGTTGGTGATCAACCATATCGAATGCCTTGGAAAGATCCAAAAAGAGGGCTGAGGATATATAATTATTGTTGCAATTATGGTTTATGGTGTTAGTAAAGGCTAGGAGGGCTGAAGTAGTGCTGTGATGAGGACGGAAGCCATGCTGAGTGTCTGCCATAAGGCGATTTTGGATTAGGTGGTGCATGAGTTGTCTATGAATACATTTTTCCATAATCTTTGCAAGTGGAGAGAGTATAGCTATTGGCCTATAATTGGAGAATTCAGTAGAGCTGCCTCCTTTGTGAAGTGGGATTACATAGGATATTTTCCAGATGGTGGGAATTTTAGCTTCTACTATGGTTCGATTGATTAGTATTGAGACGGGGTAAGCAATAGCATCAGCTGATTTTTCTAGGTACTTGGCAGGGAGTTGATCAGCAGAAAGTGTAGTGGGTTTTAATTTTTTGATCAAGGTACGGATAAGTGAAGTGGCGACTAGTTGGAAGCTGAACGCAAGTAGGTTTCTAGGGGTGCTACTTTCAGGACCAGGGGAGCTAGGAGGTAGTTGGCTAGCTAGGGCTTGAATTGTCTCAGTAAAGAATTGGTTAAAACTATCAGAAACATCTTCAGGGGTTTTATCAATAGTAGCAGCAGGGATTGGGGTTGAAGTTTGTCCAGGATGTAGTAGATTATTTAAACCTGCCCAAAACTTCTGAGGGTTATTTTGATTTACTGTCTGTAAATTACAGTAGTATTGTTTTTTGTCTTGTAAAATTTATTTTTTGGTTTTGTTCCTGGATTGCCTGTATCTAATGTGATCTTGAGGGTCTTTAGAAGAACGCCATGAAGCCCATGCTTTGTTTCTAAGTGTAATTTTGAGTTTAGACTCTATAGAAAGCCATGGTGCAGTTTTTGCCTTGGTTCTCTTTGAACGAACAGGTGCATGCAAATCAAGGATCTCAAGGAATTTGATGTTAAAGTATGCTACTGCTTCCTCTAAGGGGAGGTGTTTTAGAATAGACCAATTACATGAGTTTAGTTCTTGTTGGAATTTGGCAGGGTCAAAGTTTTTATTGTTTCTAACCTTTCTGAGTAAGGGTTGTTGGGAATTAATGGTTTTGTGCTTAATTACATATGTGAGAAGGTGATCGCTTAGGCCATTAAGGAGGGTACCAGAGGTGTACAGTTGGGGGTAACTGTTTATGAGTAAGCAGTCAAGTATACTTTCTTTTTGGTTGGGTTTACCTATCCTGGTAGGGGTGGATATGATTTGTGTAAATGCATGCAGGTTAATATGGGTGGTTGGGGATTCTAAGGAACAGGTGCCCCAGTCTATGTTAGTCTCCAAGCAGTAGGGTTTCTTGGGGGTAGTGACATGATAACCAGTGCAGGATATCTTCAAATGTAGATATATTGTTACCTGGGGGAATGTACATACAGATGATATTAATGCATTTATTTTTATTAAGTTGCAATTTGGTGGCAAGAATCTCAGAGTTATTAATCTGAGGAGGTTGTATTACATCTATGGTGACATTCAAATCAGATTTATAGAGTACAGCTACCCCACCCCCCTTTCTCGAAGCACGATCCAGCCTGTGTATGTTGTACCCAGGTGGTAACACTTCATTGTCTTTAGTGTTAGGTTTTAACCAGGTTTCAGATAAACAGAGAATCTCAGGGGAGCGGACATCCAGAAGTGCATGCAATTCATGTACCTTGTTATTAATGCTTCTAATATTGAGATGACAGACTAGGAGAGAGTTAGTTGGCCTATTAATTGTAGGTTTGTAGCTTAGATTACAAGTAGAGGGGTATGTGTATCTGAAGTGAGTGGGCCAGGGTTGGGGTGAATATCACCACCAAGTATTAGGTTGAGTCTATACTTGGTGATGAACTTCAGGAATTTGTTTATTAGTTTGTGGTAGTGTTTGGATCTAGAGCTAATGTGCCTGGGGTTGAGATGTTGATAGACTGAACAAGATGTTGGATAGGATCTGGTACTGTAAGTATGGTTGAAGGTGGAAGGATTTACAACTGGGGTGATAGTATGGCCTTTTGGGACCTGAAATCCCATAAGAAACTGGTTTTCATACAAGGTAAGGAGGTATGGTGTGAACAAGAGGGGTGTGAACAAGAGGGGTAGTAAAGAGGAGTATATCATTATATGTGATTCAGCTAGTGAATGAAGGAACTGTTTTACCTGGTGATGCAACACCAGAAGATAGAGTGGTGAGGTAAAGGTATCCCTTGGTGTTAACTTAAAATACTCTAATAAACAATTTTTAACTGTATTATAATTTAAGGAATCAGTATCAGACAATTTAGAAACAGCAGTTACACCTTTACCATGGAGTAAGGGGGGGGTCAGGAACTGTACTCAGAGCCCTTTTACGTACCCTTTCAAACATATGACTAAAACTATCAAAATTATCACTGTCTGTAAATTGTGGAAGAAATTTGCTGACCTTTATTATTTCTGAGGTTTGCTTACTCCCTTCCTCATTACCTCCATGACCCTGGCAAAGAGTCAGCCGCTCCTTTTCATGTTGCCTCTGGCTGTTATTTTCTTCAGCCTGCAAACGTCTCAGTCTCTCATTTTCTTCTTCCCTAAAACACAGCAGTTTCTCATTTTCTTCAGCCTCCCAACTGCACAGTCTCTCTGCTGATTCTATTTCCAGACGTTTGGCCTCCATTTCAAGTCTCTTTAACTCCAGATGGATTTCTGAGTCCTGTGAGACAAAGTTCAACTGTCCATTTTCTGAGAGTTGTACATCCCCAAAGCTAGTCTGGCTGTCTTCCTGGTTGCTGGTCTGTGATGCAGCTGTGACTAAGGCTGCAATCATTTCCACTTTAGTCAGGTTGGCATGCACCAGTCCTTTGGCTTGGCACATCTCAGACAACTGGCTTCTTGTCAGCTTGCCATAATCCTCTGCTGGCATCCTTGCCTGCTCTCCCTGACTAACTAAGCTAACAAAAAATAAATAAATAAAACTGTTGTGATATGAAACTCTGAATGTTTACTGCATGGCTGCTTGAGATTAAAAACACCTTTTTTAGTGACCACTGTTTACAGGCTACAGGAGTTCAATATCCATACCACTGAATCCCAGCCTGCTTGCTGTTTTTCTTTGTGGAATTTGTTAACTTTGCGTTCTTTTTGGCTTGGTTTGTTACGATGGCAGGTTCTGGTGCTTCTGCCCCCAGCGCTTCCGGCGCTAGTGTGGAGGAAGGAATACAGTTCAATTCAACTGATTCCAGTCAACTATCGGGACAACTTACCTTACTGGTGCAGCTGCTTACTCCGTTGGGACATGGTGTTCAAACGCTTCTTGCTGAACAACGAGAAATTTTAAAACTCCTTTCCACCAAGTCTGTGGTTCCTGCTTCATGGGACGGTCCGAATGGACAGGGATGCCCTTCCAATACACCAGCTGGTATGGAACCTAACTTTTTAAACACTCCAGCGTTGCTTCGGGACTCAGGCGAGGCAGCTGTTAATGCTTCTAGCCCTAAGGATCAGGGGCTTGTTATACCTCCTGCTTCTACCTTTAATGAATGGGTGAATCGTAAACCCATTTTTCAGTTTGTTGAGCAAAATGACAGCAATGTAGAGGGGACTGCTTCTTTTTCTGATAGCATGCAGAAACTTGAGCATGCCTTATACAGGTATAAAATTCTCGAACTTGACAATTTGTATTTAAAAGAATGTCTCCACAAACACATTGTTCCCAAAGGCCTAAGGGTTCACAAATACCCTAACCATGTTGTTTCTGGGAGTGAATTTCACAATGATTTAATTCAAGTGTTTGATGAATGTGGGTTTGGCATTGTAAAAGCCATTATTAAGAGAAATGACCTAGAAATTAGTAGTTTACAAAAGGATATTACTAAGTTAAATGTAAATGTAACCTCTGACTTGATGTTTACTATTGATTCTGAGAAACAAAAATATTATGATTTAAGAAAACAAATAGATAAATAATGTGATATTGTGATGAAACGTAAATATAGGAAGTTGAACAGAGACATTAAGGAATATCAGGAAGGTAGGCAATATCCTAATCCACCCCAGATTAGGGGTGGGTTTCTACCTCCACAGGCCTCAAGGGATATTACAGGTGCCCATGAATTCCAGACCTCTGTTCAAGAGCCTCTTTCTCCCCCCCCCAACCTTTTCATTCTATAGACGAGACAACTGATGACCTCCTGCCTAGGAGATCAGAACGTCTCCGTAAACAACCACATAATCAACAGTTGGATCAACATTTTTTTGGGCCTCGATCCCCTCGCCAGGTGGGAGGGGTGCAAACCAGAGGGTGGAGGAGGAACAACAAACAGGATTGGTAAACTCTGATTCCATTGTGGTTACTGGAATAGGTGATTATTCTATGCATACTTTGAATGGTTATCACATATACAACTATAGTAATGCTGTTATTACTGAGACATGGTTTTCCCTGTTTACTAAGGGCTTTAAATTTGTTCCTAGTAGGGGCAGGGATCTAGTTAACACCATTCTGGATGTGAAACTTTTCATACGTAAATTGAATCTACAGAACTTGTTTGGGTCTACCAATATGGGGCAGGGTTTGATGCTTAGGAAATCAAGCACTTACAATCCCCCATTACATTTACAACTAAAAAACTTGGAAAATAGGATTGAACAACAGATACGTGGTAGTAAGAGGATGACCCAACCTGTTTCTAATCTTAACCAGGCTGAAAATTACCTGCTGACTGAATTAAGTAATGACCCATTGTTGAGAGTTATGGAACCTGACAAAGGTGGCGGTACTGTCATCATGGATCAAATTATTTATGAAGCTAAAATGTATAGTATATTACAGGACACCAAGAAATATACTACTGCTTCACTTAATGAGGTGCACCTTTCATACAAAAAAATTGACCTGGCAGTCAAAGACCTCTTGGACCAGGAAATTATTGAATTTGATCTCTTTTCATATCTGGACAACCCCCACCCCAGAATACCCACCATTTTTGGTGTGCCCAAAATACACAAAAATATGCATGCTCCCCCTCCTAGACTGATTGTAGCTGCTCAGGGTTCTAAAACCCACAACCTTTCCAAATTTTTGGATTGGAAACTGAAACAGCTATGGGGGAGACAGGACCAGTTGCTTAAGGATTTCTGGCAATTTTTACGGGGCATAACCAATGACTTATACAGGTCCGACCTAATTTTTGTTACCATCGATGTGGTTGACCTGTTTTCTGTGATTCCACACACGACAGGTCTGAAATGGATGGAGGAGTCCCTCTGGGAGTGTAAGGGGGTTACTAACAACGATGTCCATTTGATTTTGGAACTATTGGACTTGGTCCTGAACAACAACTACATTTACTTTTGTGGAGAATATTTCCAGCAGATATCGGGTGTCTCCATGGGAGCAAATTGTGCCCCCACCTATGCCGATATGATCTTGGCAGCATGGGAGAACAAGTTCGTCCTTAACTGTAAGTTTTCTAAACACTGGATACACTACACCAGGTTGTTGGACGACATATGTATATTCTGGACAGGTCCGAGGCAGTGTATTGATGACTTTGTCACCTATTTACATTCCACAACAACTTTTTTACAGTTTACACATAATATATCAACAGACCAGGTCAATTACTTAGACGTCACCTTGGTTAAGGAAGTTGATGGCTTCAGTTCATGTGTATATAGGAAACTGAGTTTTTTTAACAGTTATCTACAGTACAACAGTTCGCACCCCAAATTTCAGAAGAGGTCCATACTCAAGGGTCAATTCGTTAGGGCTTCCCGTATGACCTCGGACGAACTTAAATTCAACAAAGAGGGTGACAAGCTTATGCCCCTCTTTTTGACTAGGGGATACCCCATTGTATTGATTAATTCAGTAAGGGAAGAGGTTCAGTCAGCCAGGGGTTCTAGATTTAGTCCTATTTTAGGTATGAAAAAAACAGTGAACAACGTAGACTCTACCCACAGTTCTCTTACCCCATTTGGCTCTAGTCAGGTATTTGTTACAGAACACAGTCTTGATGTGGGGGATATCAGAAACATTATTCAAAAGGAATTAAAATCCTTTGTGGATTTTACTGATTTGAGCAACTTAAAAGGCTTGACTTGTAAATTTGTATACAGAAGGGGTCTAAACATCAAGAAAATTTTGGAACAGAATACTCACCACAGTAATATTGAACAGCGTAGGAAAGGTACGTTCCGTTGTAATAGGTGTCCACAGTGCAAACATGTTATAAATCCGGAGTATATTTACTTGGAGAGCAGAAACAGGGAGATTTGTTCCCATCACTTCTACAACTGTAATTCTACCGGCATAGTTTACTTGGTTATCTGTACATGTTGCCAAGCATTCTATGTCGGTAAGACAGAAAGGCAACTTAAAAGACGTATCTATGAGCATCTCTATGAAATACAGTAACAATGCACTACCAATGCACTTTACAGACACGTAGTTGCATGTGAGTCTGCATCTTTTAAATTCTTTGTGTTGGAAGCAGTTACTAAATGTAACAGGGAAGGCCATTGGGCAGCACGTCTTTCTCATAGGGAAACGCACTGGCAGATTTTGTTGCAAGCCAATAAATTTCCAGGCCTGAACGAATCTATTTCTATCATGCCCTATTTAAAATTAAGGGCAGACCAGTTGTAGGATTGGACATATTTTTGTTATGTCCATGTATTTAAACATTTTATTTTTTAACAATTTTTAAACATTGGACTTTTAATGGGTATTGAATGTGGATCTTTAAAGGATTCATTTACAGACAATGACTACCTATATTCAATTTTATACAATTTTAAATTTCCTATTGTAAGATAGTACAACATCTGCATTTAAGGTTGAATGCTACAGTTTTTGTTTTCTGTTTTTTGTTTATTGTGATTTAATATTTTCATTGTAATTATTTACATTACTTGTGACCTATATTGTAAATATAGGTTTTGGTTTTCACTGCAAGACATAGCATGTTGTTTGAAATATATATATATTTTTTACATGTAACTGGTAGTAAAAAGCAGTATTTTGTAGTGGTTTCTTTTTAAAATAAGTATAGTTTTGTGGTTAATTATTTAATTACTACATCAATTTACTAATTAATTGTGTATAAATAGTAGGGATACAACTGACTGTTTCCATCTGATGAAGTTGCATTGTCGACGAAAATGTTTTAGTAAATTTGTGGCATTAACAATAAAGGTGCTAGTGGAGTTCGTTGTTTGGAGTTGTTCCTTTTATTGTGTTTTTGTCCTTATCGAGTGGTTGGCTCTTCTGGGCAGCTGTTCCTGGCCTGCTTGCTGTTTTTCTTTATGCAATTCATGTACCTTGTTATTAATGCTTCTAATATTGAGATGACAGACTAGGAGAGAGTTAGTTGGCCTATTAATTGTAGGTTTGTAGCTTAGATTACAAGTAGAGGGGGTATGTGTATCTGAAGTGAGTGGGCCAGGGTTGGGGTGAATATCACCACCAAGTATTAGGTTGAGTCTATACTTGGTGATGAACTTCAGGAATTTGTTTATTAGTTTGTGGTAGTGTTTGGATCTAGAGCTAATGTGCCTGGGGTTGAGATGTTGATAGACTGAACAAGATGTTGGATAGGATCTGGTACTGTAAGTATGGTTGAAGGTGGAAGGATTTACAACTGGGGTGATAGTATGGCCTTTTGGGACCTGAAATCCCATAAGAAACTGGTTTTCATACAAGGTAAGGAGGTATGGCGTGAACAAGAGGGGTGTGAACAAGAGGGGTAGTAAAGAGGAGTATATCATTATATGTGATTCAGCTAGTGAGTGAAGGAACTGTTTTACCTGGTGATGCAACACCAGAAGATAGAGTGGTGAGGTAAAGGTATCCCTTGGTGTTAACTTAAAATACTCTAATAAACAATTTTTAACTGTATTATAATTTAAGCAATCAGTATCAGACAATTTAGAAACAGCAGTTACACCTTTACCATGGAGTAAGGGGGGTCAGGAACTGTACTCAGAGCCCTTTTACATACCATTTCAAACATATGACTAAAACTATCAAAATTATCACTGTCTGTAAATTGTGGAAGAAATTTGCTGACCTTTATTGTTTCTGAGGTTTGCTTACTCCCTTCCTCATTACATCCATGACCCTGGCAAAGAGTCAGCAGCTCCTTTTCATGTTGCCTCTGGCTGTTATTTTCTACAGCCTGCAAACGTCTCAGTCTCTCATTTTCTTCTTCCCTAAAACACAGCAGTTTCTCATTTTCTTCAGCCTCCCAACTGCACAGTCTCTCTGCTGATTCTATTTCCAGACGTTTGGCCTCCATTTCAAGTCTCTTTAACTCCAGATGGATTTCTGAGTCCTCTGAGACAAAGTTCAACTGTCCATTTTCTGAGAGTTGTACATCCCCAAAGCTAGTCTGGCTGTCT
Source organism: Protopterus annectens (assembly GCF_019279795.1). NCBI lineage: Eukaryota > Metazoa > Chordata > Ceratodontiformes > Protopteridae > Protopterus > Protopterus annectens. The sequence goes on along the minus strand of NC_056726.1, from coordinate 1,843,101,715 downwards.
TCCTGGTTGCTGGTCTGTGATGCAGCTGTGACTAAGGCTGAAATCATTTCCACTTTAGTCAGGTTGGCATACACCAGTCCTTTGGCTTGGCACATCTCGGACAACTGGCTTCTTGTCAGCTTGCCATAATCCTCTGCTGGCATCCTTGCCTGCTCTCCCTGACTAACTAAGCTAACAAAAAATAAATAAATAAAACTGTTGTGATATGAAACTCTGAATGTTTGCTGCATGGCTGCTTGAGATTAAAAACACCTTTTTTAGTGACCACTGTTTACAGGCTACAGGAGTTCAATATCCATACCACTGAATCCCAGTATGTGATATGGTGATCCCACCACTGCCAACCAAATGTGATGTGGATATCCCACCACTGCCCACCAAATGTGATGACCCACCACTGCCCACCAAATGTGATGACCCACTAATGGCAACCAGTAATCAAGGAGCCTCAATCCTCACCACTGGCAACAGTGGGGGATGTTCACTGAGAGGATGATAACTACACACAGTGTTTCCACATGCAGCTCTCTGCATCAAGTGCAATTTCCCTTAAGAGCACATGGAGACTACAGTCAGTCCAGTGCTGGTTTCTCACTCTTTCTCCAGATCCCTAATAAGACTCCCCTCTGGCATAGCTATAGAGTTGAGTCTTTAGCCAGGGTTCCAAGCCAAGTCCTCCAACACTCTCTCTGTCCAACCAATGCTCCATGTCCCTGCCCAAGTAGCTGATACACATACTCTTAGAGCTTTGTTTTACACACACACACACACACACACACACACACACACACACACACACACACACACACACACACACACACACTCCTGGGAAAGGCTGGCACACGTTTACTAGCTGTGCCCCCTTCTGCCCAGACTATAAGGTAGTTACCACTGCCACCAGAATCTCTATTAAGCTTCTCTAAGGGCCTTAACAAAGGGTGTCCAATTTTACTGTATAATATTAATATTAATGTTAATATTAATGTTAATATTAATACAAATAGTAGTTTGACTAAGAGCAAGGCTCTTAGGGGTGGCCCACACAGTGTCACCAAAAAAAAAAATATGCAAGTACTCTCAAAACATAAATATCTCTACAAAGATCAGCCACAATGAGAGGTTTAAATATATTTAATAATAAATAATAAAAGAACAAGACAATACTGAATATATATTCACAGTGACATCAGAGTTCAAAAAACACAGGAAATATCTAAAATAACATTGCAGTGCAGGCTCACACAAATAAAGCCAACTATCTAAACTAAGCTTCACTATATTCCTGACTGCATCTAAGAGAATTACTATTCCCTAGTAACTTACTGTTAGAGCAAGGCAGATATGGTGAATGTTTTTTCTTGTTGTTGTTGTTGTCAGGACCAAGACAGAATGCAGAATGCTCTGTCTCACTAAGAGACTTCTCAAATTAATATCTAAAATATTACTGCTGGGATAGCTTGCAGAAAAACATAATTTCTGATCATATGACTTCTAGTTGCCAGGCCAAAACCCCAATTGCTAGGATCTGGCAGCATTTAACATCTACCTGTACAAATATACAGACAAGGACTTTTCCTCAGATCTTTGGCAGATGCTGGAAGTCATAAAACAATTGCATTCCTTCATGTTTTCAAGACTAGTAATTAGTTCAACACAATAGTAATAAAGGTCTAGTTGTGTAAATAGACCGTGAAAGCACTTACCATTTTATTGTTTTATTCTACATTAAAGTACTTTTGCGGTGTTATACTCTCTTTCTTTTTTGACTATAATTAGTTCACCCTAAAGACAGTACAGAAAGTTTCCTAGTACAGACTTTGTGTCTCTGGCTGCATTGAAACATCTTTCTGACGTAGCCTATAAAGTAATTTAATTTTAGCTATTTTTCTAAAGTTTGCTGGACTGAAGTTAACCCTCCAGTTTCCTCTGTTGACATATACATTTAAACAGTTACAATAGTGCATGTACATTTCTGTTCTCTTCCAGTAGAGCACATGGAGGATACATTTTAAGCAAAAACACTTTACAAAATACCTTTTCAGCACAAACATCTGTACAGAGCAGTTTGATATACACATGACATACAGTTCTAATACATTTGTTGCACAAGCAACTTGTATAAATCATTTTGATTTTCACCGATGACATATAATTATTTACAAAATTCCAGCTAGCTGCACTGGCAGTATCTCCTTTTGTCACACATGGACTGATGCCATGCATATTGTTGTCTTAATCAGGCATGTGTTCTGATAATGGAGTATATCCGCATTCCACATAGTTCTCATTCAACCATCTCAGTGACAGCTGCAGTATGCCACAGGTTTGCATGTATATACCTAGTATCTGGAAATGTTATCTGACATACAGCAATATTTCATCATAGTGATTACATGGGCACATACGCCTGGGTTTATCAACATGTTGTAACTCTGTTATATACACAAACATATGACATTTTGAGATTCATAGGTTGGTACAAGGCTATTGACTCTAGGGCCTATACAAGCTTAGCCATAACAATTTCCTGGCTATTTCTTCCCACAGTATTTACTTCCCTGGACCCATGTCTAGCAGGGCAACTGACGTGATCCCCAGGGTGAATTTCCTATCTCCCATCCAATAATCAAGGTTCCTTTTGAAGATGACCAATGAGGCTCTCTGCTTGACGTGTATGGGCAGTCTATTCCAGTGTCTGGGGAGTCTCTGGGTCAGGAACCTATCCCTCCAGCATGTTTTGTTCATTGTGATGACAAGGTTTAGATCCCTGGAGCATGTGGCTCTGAGGGATTGGGATTTCTTTAAGTGGAGCATGTCTAACAGCTCATAGTTTGACATGACCTTGTATGTTAAGCAGAGATCGCCTCTGAGTAGACGATATGCCACAAAGTACAGCTGGAGATTGGGATTTCTTTAAGTGTAGCATGTCCAACAGCTTTGGGTTTGACATTTCCTTGTATGTTAAGCAGAGATTCCTCTGAGTAGACGATGTGCGACAGAGTATAGGTGGAGTTTTTTTAGACGGTCAGCATAGGGCATCTGCTTTAGGCCTGTGACTCTTTTAGTGAGGTATTTTTGTGGCCTTTCCAGTTGTTGCAGATGTCTTGAGAGGTACATACCAAACGGGGCACTGTATTCTATAATGGGTCTAATGAGGAATGAGTACAGTGGGACAATGACCTCCTTTTTCCTGGATGAAAAGCCCTTAGTGATGAGGTGTGCCACATAGAAGGATTTTCTGACTGTTGTGGCGATGTGGTTATCAAAGGTGAGATCACTGTCCACCTGTCCACTTGAAACCTTGATGAATTCATTGTATGCATTATTGTGTTGCTATGCACAAGGATTATACAGGTGTTCCTCAGCAGAATTGTTTGACTGTCAGCATTTGTGTCATTAACTGTTCTGCATGACCCACATCCACCTCAGTTGTAATGTGCCCATGTATGGTGTCAGGGTCCTAACTCACACATTTCCACTGATAAACATGCAGGCATATGATGTACAACTGAAGTAATGACGTGAAATAGGTAGTGTTGTATGACTGTGATAACAGTTCCCCTGTGTCACATGTGATTCAGATCCAAGGTTTTATTTGGAGGTGATGCACAGCTTGAAGTCCAATTGTAGCATAGCTACAGCTGTAGCATGACTATACTGCATCATGGATGCAGGGACGTTGGGAGGCATACGCACTGTACTGATTTCAGTACAACTTTTTTAGAAGGGGGTAGCTTTTTTGAAAAAAAAAAAAAAAAAAAAAGTATGTATTTAAAGGGTGTTGGCTCCTTTAAGAAGGATACCTTAAAGGAAGTGAGCTCACATCATGTCCAGTCTCGCAAATGGATTATCGGAAGCAATTGGTGTGTGTTTCTCTCGCAAGCAATTGAAGTAAGTGAGGAGGATACCTTAAAGGAAGTGAGCTCACATCATGTCCAGAGCGGGAATCTCTCTCGCAAATGGATTATCGCAATTGAAGTAAGTGTGTACAAATGGAGTGTGTGTTTACAATCTCTCTCGCAAATGGAGTGAAGTAAGTGTGTGTTTACAATCTCTCTCACAAATGAAGTAAGTGTGTGTTTACAATCTCACTCGCAAATGAAATAAGTGTAATTTTACAAATTAGTTACTATTTGCTGACTGGTACATCCCACACCTTCATCCCCCCCACCCCGAGACAGTTACTTCCCTCAAATAATAGAGTGCTGTACTAAGACACAAATGCATACTGGTACACAAAAACGGTAATAATGTTTGCAAGGATCAGACGTGTTTGAACTGTGTATGGTATTCACAAGAATAGCCCCATATGCAATGGTATACTTTATCTTTATAGCACAATATTTCATTCACGCAGTTCCATGCATCACATACACAGATGCACATAAGCATATGCATGCATATTTGTCTATGTTTATGTACAATTCTAACATAAACACTCAAGTTACCCTGCTACGCACCCTTGCCCGAACGTGTTTCGTGACTTTAGATTTCTGGACACTTATATTACAACTAGTCACCCAGGCTGCTTATGCTTTACTCCCTGTCTAGATGACACTTTTGTGGTACAAGCACTCATGATACTACACCTGTGAAAGGTGAACAGGCTGCTGTAATTGTTTTGCCTGTCAGGATTCCACTTTTGCTTCTGTGGTACTGCATATTTGAAGGGAGCACAGGCTACTATGATTGTGCTTCCTGCCTGGGTGACACTTTTGTTCCACAAGCACTCATGGTGTTGCATATTTGAATTATGTACAGGCTGCTATGGTTGTGCTTCCTGCCAAGATTACACTTTTGTAATACAAGTACTTTCAGTACTGCATATTTAAAGGATGCACAGGCTGCTGTGGTTGTGGTCCCTGCTGGGATTACTCCTGCATTGCACAAACACTTGTGGTACTGCAGATTTTAAGGGTACATAGGCTGCTTTGGTTGTGCTCCCCACCAGGACTACATTTCTATTGGACAAACACTTTTGGTACTGCATATTTAAAGGATGCACAGGCTGCTGTGCTTGTGGTCCCTGCTAGGATTACCCCTGTGTTACACAAACACTTGTGGTACTGCATATTTAAAGGGCACACAGGCTGCTCTGGTTGTACTCCCTGCCAAGACTGCATTTCTGTTGCACAAACACTTGTAGTACTGCATACTTAAAGGGTACACAGGCTGTTCTAGTTGTGCTCCCTGTTAGAATTACACTTTTGTTGCACAAGCACTTGTGGTACTGCATATTTAAAGGGTACATAGGCTGCTCTGGATGGTTGTGCTCCCTGCTAAGATCACACTTCTGTTGCACAAACACTTGTGGCACTGCTTACTTAAAGGGTGCACAGGCTGATTTGCTTGTGCTCCTTGCCTGGATGACACTGTTGTAGCACAAGCGCTCATGGTGCTACATCTATGAAGGGTGGGCAGGCTATTCCACTTGTATTCCTTGCTTAGATTACAATTTTGTGGCAACCTCTGGGTAAAAGGAAGATGCACTGTGTACTGTGCACTGTAACCAACAGTGTCTGTATGGACCAATGGTGCCCGTAACATGCACTAGCTTTGTCACTATCATCTATGGACCCCACACCCTTTCACTTATTTTCTTGCTCTCTGTTACATGCCGTGGCAGTTTGTCTTACTTAGCAACTCTTATAAGTTTTTGTTTGCTGCTTTCATGGCTAAAACAATACTTATGAAATTTACACCAGTACTGTCCCTCTGCATTTACAGTACTGTATTTCCCTAATAACTATTTTCTGCTAATTTTCATAACTTGATCATATATTCAGTCACAAATTCTGTATGCTTTTTATGAGATCCAAATATGTATCTCTAAATTAATTCATTAGTTTTGAGGTTAAATAATTATAGTAAGTTTACTAGTTGATTGCAGGTGTTTTCACTTGGTTTCACATGGACAGAAGATCTTTCATTAAGCTATAGCTTAGAGTAAATACACAAAAGTACAGGTCTCTTCCTATATTCATTTGTAATCTAACTTGCAACATAAAACGATACATATTACACAATATCCTTCCCAACAGATGAGTTCTTACTAACTATGTAATTTTACATGAAATATTTACAAGGCCATATCAGTGAGATGAGAATTTAAAGTATGAAATCTGGTTTATATTACAGGCTGACAAGGAGTCTTCTATTTACTAAACAAGAGGATAAGAACACCAAAGCTGCATCAGATTTTAGAGACAAAGTTGATTTCAGAAAAAAAAGAGTAGTCTGAAAGACAAGCACAATTGGCTAAAAATAAATAAATAAAAGTAAGACACTGGCTTTTTTCATAGAACCACACTGTCTTTGGAATTTCTCAAATAACATTTGCAATAGCCAATAGGAATCTAACAGCTCAATCAAGCTGTTCACCTAATCCATTTAGAAACCGGTTTCCATTATACTTTCTACTTTCAGGTGGACATCACCTTGAACCAGTGAGCTAAGTGTAACATACTACAATTCATGTTTTGCAGTTTCTTCCTACTGTCTTGTGGGAACCAAATTCAAGTTCCAGCATGAGAAAGAACATATATATATATATATATATATATATATATATATATATATATATATATATATATATATATATATATATATATATATATATATATATATATATATATATATATATATATATATATATATATATATAGACTTGGGGAAAGAAACTTATAAATATTTTAAAAAACCTTTTATGTATAAAGAATGATAAAACTGTACATATACAAGTGCACTTAATTTAAGCATTATTCAGATGAATTCTAACATATGAGCACTGTTCTGTTTTTTTTTTTTTTTTTTGCAGCCCGCAGGACCAAGCCTGATGGCTATTCTGTTTGCTCCAAATTAGCTTATTTATTCCATACTTGTGGAAGCCAGGGATTCTTAGGCAGACAAGAGCTTTGTTCATCCATGGGAATCACCAACGAGCTCATCCACTTGTGACAAGAGTTATGTAGAAGGGAGTGGGCTTACTGTGTCCCCCAGCAGAGCACCCCTTCCATGCAGTAGCATGGTGAAACTTACTATAGTTGTTCTCTTAGCTCACAGTGCATCTTGCACATTACATCGCGGGGGGGGGGGTGTGGGCTTGTGGGCTGAAGCTCCTCTAAGTAAACACCTAGAGTTTCTGTTAGGTGTACTCATGTAGTGAGCCAGAGATGGCTCCTCCCCAGGATGAGTAAGCTGTCAGCAGCCACTCACTTGCATCCTTCCCTGTCATCTCCCATATGTGCCTAACCCATAATTTGAACACATCTGCAACAAAGTCAGAACTTTATTCCCTTATGCTGTGGAGAGGCTTATGACTACCTATATTAATTAAGCTATTTATTCACTTAGAGTGCTAAACAAGGCATCCTTTATGATGCATTTGTAAGTAGTAGTTCATTCTCATAGTTCCAGGCTATGTCTAATGTAAAACTTATCTTGTGTCTTTGTGCTTTAACAGAATGAAATGCCTTAATAAACGGACGCTACATATTTTGATGTTTTACCTATTTTTCATATTTTTTTCATCAATGAGTCCTTTCTGTTGACTAAGTCAGTTTTCTCTGAACATCTTACACTGATAACAATCAAAACTAGCTTCAATGCAGCTTGCAGAATCTTGAAATCAGTCATTCATAAATGTAAGCTAAGTTATGAAGAAAATCTTGTTTCTTGCAACAAGAATCCTAAAATTTTCTACAGTTATACACACTCTGTTCATGACTGTTACACTCATATGTGTATGTCCTCTTTCTAACAGTAGTAATTTAGTAAGCAACCCTGTTGATATGGCTAATGTTCTTTTATTTTTATTCCCCAAGCACTTTGTTAACTTGTTTACCAGTGCCAACCTTCTGGCTCCAACTTGTCCTGTTAGTATGGACATCTTGAACTCACTGACTTCTCAAGATAACACCCATCATTGTTCAGATTCTTTAGTTTGTCCTTGTATTACTGAAAACATGGTTAGTGCTTCCTTAAGGAAAATAAAAAATGTTAACAGTGTCAGTGTGCCAAATAAGAAATCTTGTTTATTATTTTAACACTCTCTTGCAAAATGCTTTGGAAAAAGGTAAATATCATTCCACTTTATGAAAATGGGAGTTGTATTGTGGACAATTACCGCCCTGTCACTCTAACTTCCTTGTTCTGCAAATGTTTCAAAAAATGCCTTTTGAACTTACTTGATGGTAATCCCCATTATGGTGCTATGATAGATTTCTATCAACATGACTCTATGAAAAATTGTTCTACTTTTACTTGCCTACTCAATTTTTATGATCATTTTTACAGGGCTGTGGATAATGGACTCAATGTTATTATGGTATATGTAGCTCTCTCCGAAGCATTTGATAGTGTGACACATTAAAGTATTATAGAATGCATGATGAAACATGGTAATAATAACTTTATATTGGACTGGATTAGTTAATGACTTTCTAAAAGGTGATTTATGGCAGCTATGTTCACACTGGGCTGATGTTTACTCATGGGTTCCTCATGGGAAATCTGTTTAGGTCTGGCACTTTTCAACATGACATTTTCCTTTCTGCTACACATAAAAGGATTTTGACTGCCAAATATGGAAATTATATCAAGTTACGATCAGTTTCTAGTAATGACACTGATTATAATAGGTTCATCAACCACCTTTCTAGTAAAGTAAAATGGCTGAATAGGAATGGAATTAACTTCAGTTTAAGTAAATGCCATGTCATGATTTTTGGGCTCCTAAAAAAACAGTCATTACATCTAATTAGAGAACACTTATTTTGGGAGTCCTTCCTTATGTAAATATCTTAGTTCTGTATTGTGCCAAACTAAATTTTAAAGCCAATGCTTCAGTGGTCAGATAAAAAGTCATAAAAGTATGTGTCCAAGTTTTCAATCTAGATCAACTGCTTTACTTACAAATTATTTGTAATTTAAGTTAGGTTAGTTACTGAGTCAAATTATATGTTTTGCTCCTACTTGGAGGTTGATTTAATTCTCCTTGGGAAAATAAAAAAAATATATACTATACACCTATGTGATTTTTAAGATTTTAACAATTCTGACAGACTTCAATCATTGGACTCATTTTCCATTCATTACCTTTTTATAAGGGACATATTATGTTTAGGATGCAATGTTTTACACAACAGAATCTGTTACAATCTCTCTCGCAAATGGTGTGGGGGGGGTGTATGTTTACAATCTCTCTCACAAATTAAGTAAATTTGTGTGTGTGTGAGCAGGAATCTCTCTCACAAATGGATTATCGCAATTGAAGTAAGTGTGTGCAGATGGATTATCGGACAAATGGAGTGTGTGTTTACAATCTCTCTCGCAAATGAAGTGTGTAAGTGTGTGTGTGTGTTTAAATGCCCCCACATAATACACCTGCTGGCTATAGGTGTTCAGGCTCAAACCCTGTACCTTTGCTTCAGGGTAAGAACAGCCTAAAGTCCCTAACCACCACCATTTTTGAACTTTGTTTAGATTTGCTTTTCTAATGGTTGTAAGCTATGGTGAGAACTGAAGATGTATTTCTCCCATTATTGTTTTTGATGTTTGTCCAGGTTTTTTGTGCTAAGGTGTGAAGTAAGAACTGAATTTGTATTCCCTCATTATTGGCTTTGTATGTCCAGGTTTTTTTGTGCTAAGAGGTTGAGAACTATCTAAATGATAGCCATTAAGTTTGTCTTCCCATTTTTCAAACTGCTGATTTAGCATAGTGGTATGTTGCACTGACTATAGTGCATATGGTTCTGGGTTTAAGACATGCATGGTGATAACACAGCATTTTATTCTAGCAACTTTTCAAAATTATACAAGCAATGTTTAAAATGTGTCCCTGTTTTTTGGCTTTTGCCCCCCCCCCAATAAATGTTGGCTTTTTCCAGATTTCTTGTGCTGCAAAGTTCAGAGATACAGCTGAGTGTCAACATTTTACAAGGAGCTGAGAGCTGCAGGGGAACTTAAGTTTAGTGCTGCTTATGCAGAGTCTGCTTGTACTGTTAATAGCACAACAGGTAGTGTACTTGCTTTTGATGCAGAAGGCTGTGGGTTCTTCTCCCACAGTAGGTAGATGCATTGTTGATACTGTACTGTGTTGTAAAGGGGGTGGATGCTGTAGTCTGTTTTGGCGAAGATATCTAGTAGTAACTATGAACCTGTTATCAGTTTGCCATCCATTCCCTATTGCAATATTACTAACGTATCATTGTTTTTAATGCAACATAGGCAATTTATTCCTCAAGGGCAACAGGCACATTATTTGTAGATGAAACCATGAAATATAAAGTTGTTTGTTAGCAGCAGCTTCTTCATTAGTTACAGATTTCTCTAATGTGGAATTATGTAGATGGCTTTTACTAGTTCAGAGATTGTGCATATTTACTGATACTGGTGGACTGTAGAAGTTTGAGTAGACTTTTATGATGGAAGGTGTATCAAAGAGCACGTGTATGTTTCATGTGCAAGGGGCCTATGATTTGAAAACAGCCCAAAGTTAATCTTTATCTGCCACTGGTAAAATGTATTTTCTTTGAATGTGGGTTTCAATGCTGTTTCAATGAATGTGAGTTTCAAGGGCAGAGAAGTTTTAATGCTAAGTCTAGTTTCATTGTGAGACTGCATTGCTTTGTTTAGCAGATATTTATTGGTGTTCGTACTGTGAAATGCAAAATAAAACTTTTTCTGGCAAATCATTTAGGAATGAAGTCACTAAATAATGACCGACGTTAAGTTTCAGACGTCATAATCTTCAGAAAAATGCATGCTAAAGCAAGACCTGATATTCTAGCAACTGTCTTAAGTTTATACAAGGTAAATGTTTAGTACTGTTTGTATGTTCCCCCAATATATTTGGCCTTGTCCAGATTTCCTGCATTAAGAGGTTGAGAGGTATGTGCAAATAAATCACTTTATAGAATTAGGAATATCCAAACCTCTCAAGTGTCCCCAATTTTGGCTCAAAATGTTGCTCTCCTCCTAATAATCTCTCCGCAAAATAGCAATTTTGGAAGAAAACGTGGAGGGTTTACTTTACTTTTATAAATAACTGTAATGATCAGAGTTATACATTACTTTTATTTCAGAAATGCATGTAGATTCTCTAATTTTGTCAGCTGCTCTAAGTTAACTGTGCTCATATCAAAATGGTGTCCCTTCTTTGACAGGTTCCCAGCTGTATTGTCTGGCAATTTTATATTTTTGCATCACATTTTTGTCCGTTTTTCATAAAATTGCATTTTTATGGCAAATTAGTGGCAAATTGTTAAAGACTGAAGTTAGAAAATAATGGCAGACATTTGAGTTTCAGATTTCATACCTTTCAGAAAATTCGTACTAATGCAAGATCTACTACTATTCTATTATCTTTCTAAGTTTATAAGACCAATATTTAAAAAAAATGTCCTTATTTTTGGGCCTTTGCCTCAATTCTATTTATGAGCTTGTCGCTCTAAGAGGTTGAGAGGTGTGTGTGTGTGTATGTGTGTGTGTGTGTGTGTGTGTGTGTGTGTGTGTGTGAGTGTGTGTGTGTGTGTGTGTGTGTGGTAGGTAGGTAGCATACCTCTCAACTGTCCAAATTTTGCAGAATGTCCAGATTTTTGCCCCATATTTTTTGTCTGTTCCTCATAAATTTTGTGATTTTCTAGAAAATCATTGAAGGCTGAAGTTGCTAAATAATGACAGACATTTGAGTTTCCGACTTCATGTCCTTTAGAAAAATTCATACTAGCACAAATCCTGTTCTAGCAACTTTCTCATACTAGCACAAATCCTGTTATTCTAGCAACTTTCTAAGTTCACGAGACTATTATTTAATATCTGTCCCTGTTTATTTTAGGCTTTGTCCATATTTCTTGCACTAATAGGTAGGTAGGGGTGTGTGTGTGTGTGAATGAAACATCCTAGTTAGGGGTAGCAGGTGATTAGTAATTTACTCAAGCTCAAAACCTGTACCTTAGTTACAGAAAACAAAAGCATAAATTCTCTACCCCAACTACCATGCTACATTTTTCAAAGAACTGACATTTCAGGTTAATTTTCAATTCAAGTAACCGAGTTTGAGTGAATTTATATTATATTACTGAAGAGGCATTACAGCGAATGCCTCTTCATTGACACTAAAAGAGCGAACCGTGAATTACGAGAATGGCCGTAGCTTGGCTGGGGAGGGGGTAGCAGTTTGAGAGCTGTGAGTACAAATTTGAAAATCCTAGCTACACCCCTGCATGGACGTACCAGTACATCACCTCACTATTACAACTTTATAGTTTGCATGAGCACCATATGGATTTATGTTAGCATTTCATGGCAGTATAACATTTTCACTGGCAATGTCGGGGAGACAGTGATCATGTGGCACATGTGTTGAGGTTTGACATGAACTTATAGAGTGTGGTCCACGTATTGTTTGTTATGTGTACAATATTACAGCAACAGCTTCCTTGATCATTGACACTTGACATTACACTACTGCAATATCTGTGCACTTGGGCATAGTTGATGCATTGCCATCAGTCTCACATACTCCTGTACCATTCATTATCATGGATCACGTCTTAATTCACATATCGCTTGCAGATGCTTTAGACAGTATAGGTTCATAGGTAGGTACTAGGCTATCGGCCCTAGGTCCTATACAAGCCTAGCCATAAAGATTCCCTGGTTATTGCTTCCCACAAATATTTACTTTCCTGGACCCCTGTCTAGCACCCATTGCTATTACATGTGGCAGATGCATAGAATACTCAGCTATATGTAGGAATTCCACTCATAATAGTGTGCTGTTTGTATGTGTTGTTATCCTTATGGCCGATACCTAATTCAGGCCAGGATGCTTTACTTAAGCATATCACATTTTGCACAGTGAGCTCCCACGTGACTGGTGGGGCATGCAGAAATATTATGTAGGATGCATACCCATTAGAATTTGACAGTGCAGACTTCCCTTCAAGATGTGCTACTAGATGCATGTGTGATACATCTTTCTGTGTTGCACCCAGTAAATACACATCTCAGTGACAACATTGATAATGTGGGTTTGATACTTGCAGAGGCAATCATGGCTTATGTGTCATACAAACATCTCAACTGGCCAGCATTGCCCCTGATTTAAACTCCCGGTTTAACACTGTCCTTCTTAACCCCTCCAAAAAGTGGTCACTTTTGAAGAAGGGGGTTTGAATTTCCCTTCATTACAGTTGTACATGTCTGTTACTGCAGACCATGTACAATAAGTTACAGTCACATATTCTGTCAATGCCACAGGCTAATGCTCATAATATTTTAAAAGTTTCTATGATTGTGCGTATTTCTTTCTACATCTGTCCAGGAGTTTGTTGTTTTGTCTCTCTGATTGGTCGAGAGCTATGTTGACATGTCAGTCATATTTAAGCAAGTCATTTTGCAGATCTTCACAGTATGCACATACACCCTATTGCATTTACCATCCCTGCTAAGTGACCTCTCCAGTGAGCATGTCCTTGTTGTTTATCTCACAACTGTTCCCCTCCATTGACATGTAACCTTGCATGGCCATCACATACATATTATTGTGTGTGTTAGTATCATAACATACTCACACAGGAGGTGTAAACAGCAGTACGTACTGTGCTGTCTATATATGTGCATAATACTATGCTACTGACTTGCTTTGGAAGTGTACATACATTGGCATATCTTACCTTGAGGACATTTCCATATTTATCATGCCCTCTTTCTCTTTATTCATTCCTATTACTCATGTCTGGGCACACGTTCATCAGCACACTTTCCCTGCTCAGTGTACCTTTCATTGTAGTTGCCCTTGCTCTTTACCCTTCCTTTCCATTATTTCATTCTGCAAATAATTGTTTTAGAGTACATTGCACTCAGTACACTGTTCTTTACTGTGTTGTTACAGCTGTTATTGTAGTATTTTCACCCCTGGTAGCAGTCCGAGTGATCTTGTGAAGCAGGTTTGCTCATAGGCAAACTTGAATGCGTCTTGTTTCTATGCTTGTGCTGCTCTGCATGGTTTCCTTGCTGGCAACACTGTTGCTGACCATAAAACCTTGCTTGTGTTCATGTAAATGTTATGAGCAGCATGAATATGTGCTTATTGAGCTAACATGTAAACTCCATGTAGGTTTTGTGCAAAACCTACACAGAGTTTATTGAATCCCCAGGAGTATTTAGTTTGAGATGGACTAATGAAAAGAACTTCACAATAGAAACAAATAAAGCTTTACTAAACATGCTAGTAACATCATTCAAACACATAGGGCTGCCCTATATAGACTGAGATCTAATCAGGATTTATTAGTCAGGTTGATGAAGGAGGGGCAGTAGCAGTTTGGAATACAGATGTTTATAATACTGAAGTAAACAGGCAGCTTTTATATACCAGATATTATTTCAGACTCGCATATAATCCAACACTTTTGTTCCAAATACAGATTTAGGTATTTCTGACTTACTGGGTCAAATCAGGAGTAATTTTGGTTACCTTGGTATGGAATTACCAGTATTTGATGCCCAGAAACAATACTTTTGTATTTTACCAAAATACATAAATCATTTGATCAGCCTCCAGACCACCCTATTATGTCTAGTAAAGGTTCATTATTAGACATTATCTGATTTTCTGGAAGTCTGTCTCAAACCTTTACTATAAAACATCTGGACTAGGTTGAAAGATATGATCTGGTTTCTACAGTTAATGACCAATAATCAAGTGCCAGTCAACAGTTTGCTTTGCATGTTAGATATAACATAATTATATACAGACTTCCCTCATGATCTTGGATCAAAAGTATTGAGGTTTTGGTTAGATCTAACTGATTTCTACCCCTTCAAATTCAATGACTTTATCATACAAGTGAGAGAACTAATTTTGATAAAAAGTGTTTTTTTATTTTAAAGATGGGTACAGATCCAGAATACAGCTATGGGGGCATCTTTTGCACCAATATATGCAAACTTGTACCAGAGTTATTTTGAATACAAACACATATGTGGTTAGATTAGTAAAAGTTTTTGGATTTTGTTAACATGTGGAGACGTTATCTGGATTTTTGTTGGATGTTTGATAGAGAGCATGGACTGGCAATAGAGATGAATTATCTGCGTTTTTGCACTACGTAAACAATATTGACTTTTGGTTGTAGTTTACAGTTCATTTTAAATATTTTGATAATGATTTTTTTGGATGTAAATTTGTATGCTTGTTTTGGATGGTACAACAAGAACATCTATTCATAGGTAATATGCAGCGTATTATTAATGGCATCAAGTTGTCACCTAAGCACATTATTGGCAACATACCCAAATCTCATTTCATGTATATAAAATGCATCTACTCTAAAGGGATGAATATAAACATTTTAGCAATGATTTGATGCACAGGTTTAGAAACCGAGGATGCCATCAAGATAATATAGGCCAAGTCAGGTATGAAGTAGATTATCCCACAATAATATTTCAGAATATGAAAAGCAGTGCCGAGATCATAGTATTCAGTATTCCCCACAATTAATTACTACTTATACACAGATATAACTAGGATCAGATCCATAGCACAGTCCCATTGTTGCATCCTATTACAGAGACATTATCTACATTCACTTTTACCTGAACAATGTCACTTTACCTTTTGTAGGGGGAAAAGCCTTTAACAAATGTTACGTAAACATAAAAGGGCTTCCAGTAATA
This sequence comes from Protopterus annectens, assembly GCF_019279795.1. Classification (NCBI taxonomy): domain Eukaryota; kingdom Metazoa; phylum Chordata; order Ceratodontiformes; family Protopteridae; genus Protopterus; species Protopterus annectens. The sequence continues at coordinate 1,843,086,028 of NC_056726.1, read as the reverse complement.
TAACAAGTCATGAGATTTCTCCTGGAATATTGAGATCTTCTCCTTGTGGGAATTGTTATATTTGTCCACATGGCTGGGATTCAGAAAGGTTACACCACCAGTAAGCCCTATTTACCACTGGCAGTAAATGTTTCAGATTCTTAGATACCCCTACCACAGTGCTTTCCTCAAACAAGTGCAGAACCACAGTGGTCTCTTTCTCTGGCCTACTGCGTAAGCTAATGTAGAATTCCTGAGAGGTGACAGATGGTACGTAGTCATGTGACCTTCCCCCCTGAGATGCCTACTGTAAGTGCTGTACTTTATACAGCCAAGCAATTCATAGAGCCAGTCTGCTGTGAAAATCCTTACCACAAGCTGTGGTAATTAGCTCAGCCAAAAAGTCACATTCATGCATTACTTTCAATGGGTGAGATTGCGTTAGACATAAGTGTTGGGGAGTTTAACAAATTTTATTTATTTATCTATTTGACATTTGATTAGCAGAAAATTCTGAATGGGCGTAAATCCCATTTTCACTGGAGTGGGGAGAAAAACTCCATGAGATATAACAAAGGTGTGTGTGTGTGTGTGTGTGTGTGTGTGTGTGTGTGTGTGTGTGTGTGTGTGTGTGTGTGTGTGTGTGTGTGTGTGTGTGTGTGTGTATACATACACGATTTTTGATCGTAAAAGAAGTTACAATTGTGATGCCCCTGCACTGGCCTAGTAATCAAGGAGCCTCAATCCCCACCACTGGCAACTGTGGGGAACGTACACACTGGCAGGATGACAAGTACACACACAGTAAAGTGCAATTTCCCTTCAGAGCACACAGAAACCACAGTCAGTTTGAGGCTGGTTTCTCTCTTGGTCTTTTGGCACTTTCGTTTTGGATTATTGGTTACATTTTAGTGCCTTTTGCTGTTTTGTTTGTGGACTTGGTGTCTTTCAGCTTGACCAAGGGAAGCTGTGGAGTTACAATGAGTTCTGAGGGGTAGGAAGAAGCCGGCCAATCGAGAAGGTTGATTGGCCAATTAACCGAACTCATTGATTTACTCATGCCCCTCTGCCAGAGTCTCGTAGTGGGCAGAAACCAGGTGGAACCAAGGGGAAATGGAACCGAAGGGTTCAGTGGTAAACAAACCAAGTGAAAAAGGGAGCTTATTGGTGAATTCGATGCAGCCGGCGACCCGCTTGAATTGGAAGAGAGTAACTTTAACCCCATGGACACGCCAAAACTACTGGAAGCAGGCGAAGACGAAGCGGAGAAGGACAACTTTTTTGAAATGGGTGCTAGACCTAGGACTCATTTTAACACGTCAGCGCCTAAAGGTACTGTTAGTTTTCATTCTAAAACAACGGAAGAATGGCTCAACAAAGACTTTAATTTCAATTTTAAAATTGACAAACAACAGAATGTTGAACAAGGAAATGGTGACTCTTATTTAGTTAAACTTGACAAACTAAGTAAAATGTTGTATAAACACAGGACTTTCAGTATTGAAAATACCTATCTTAGTGAATGTTTAAGAAGGGAAATAGTCCCAAAAGGCGTGAGGGTATTTAAATACCCAAACAACGTACAAATAGGTACACAGTTTCACGACAGTTTGATTAAGGTGTTCAATAATTGTGGGTTGGAAATTATCAAACTGATTATTTGTGACAACAAAAACAAACAGTCTATATTAGGTAAAGAAATTGAGGAACTAGACGCTCACATTAAGGCGGACTTGTTTTTTGGGATAAGAGATGAAAGAGATAAATATTTTAAACTAAGGAAGGATACAGATGACAAAAGTGAGGAGATTATCCAGCACAAAATGGGTAAACTTAAAAGGGATATGAATGAATATGAAAATAATATTAGTTACCCCAAACCACCACATTATAATAAGGAAACATTTCCCTTTAACAAAAGAAAGAATTATAATAATAACAATAGGAAATTTCAAGATACTGTAGAAGACAAATGGTATGACAATATATATGATGTGGAATTTCCTCCTTTAAGAGAAAATGAACTTCATAGTTTTGAAGGTAATAATAACAGAAGGGGAAATTTTCAAATGAGGGGGGGAGAAGGGGGAGGGGGAGATTTTATTGAATAATACCCCTAGCCCTGAAATAGTCACACAGGACTCTACCCATGACGAGATAACAGTGGAACAAAACAAAAATACATTTCAAGGATTTACTATCTATAATTTTAGTAGTTTGACTTTGAACACAGACCATTTTACACTGCTTAGTAAGGGACTCAAATACATTCCTATGCACAATGGGGACTTAACACGAACCATAATGGATATTAAGCTCTTTATGAGGAAAATTAATTTGGAAATACTAGGCACCAGGATGGGGTTCAAGAAAGAAAATAAAGTGGAAATTGAACTGAAAAGAAAATCTACTTATAACCCACCCTTAATACCACAGCTCAGGAATTTTGAGAATGTGTTAATAAATGAAGTAAGGAAACAAAAAGAAGATGTTAAGTATAAACTCAAATTTAACTTGAGTAAGAAAGAATACTTAACACTCAAGGAATTGAGTAACAATGATACAGTGAGGGTAATGAAGCCCGATAAAGGAGGGGGCATAGTAATTATGGATAGGATAGAATACGAAGGGAAAATGAATTCTATCCTTAGGGAAGAAAACAAGTACTCAGTGGTCTCTAAGAATGAAGTTAACATGGCATATAAAAAGATAGACATTATTCTCCAGGATTTACTAACTGAGGAAGTAATTAATAATAAAATTTTTAAATTTCTGGAGGTGACTAGACCAAGAATGGCCACAGTATTTGGCATCCCGAAAATTCACAAAAGCATTGAGAACCCCCCATTTAGACCCATTGTTGCGGCGGAGGGTTCTAAAACAGTACCTTTGGCTAAATTTGTTGACTTTAAAACTAAGCATATATGGGTTAATAAAAAAACTATAATAAAAGACTCTTGGGAATTTTTGGGTGAGTTAAAATCGGAATTATATAATGAAGATGCTCTATTCATTACAATAGACATAGTTGATTTATTTGGAAGTATACCCCATGATGAGGGAATGGACATGTTTGAGGAAAGTGTGTTTGAAGACACAAAATTGAGTCACGAAGACAAAATAGCTAGTATTATTTTAATGGATACAGTACTTAGGTACAATTTTATAACTTTTGACGGGGAATACTACCATCAAAAGTCAGGTGTCTCTATGGGGGCAATTTGTGCACCTACTTATTCAAATATTGTATTGGCCAAATGGGAAGAAAAGTATGTCATTAATTCTAGTTTCAATACGTATTGGTCAATGTACCATAGGTACCTGGACGATATAGTGTTAATATGGACAGGTGGACAAGAAAGGTTCTATGAATTCTTAGAATATTTAGGTCAAACTACAACTTTCTTAAAATTCACATACACAGTCAGTACTGAGTTCCTCAGATATTTGGACATTGAAATATATAAACATGAAGGAAGATTTGAAAGCAGGATTTATAGGAAGGACACATATGTAAACTCTTTCCTACATTATAGTAGTGCCCATCCCCTACACAGTAAAATAAATATTGTTAAAGGTCAATTTGTAAGGGGGTCAAGAATGACCAGCCATGAAAGTGACTTTGCAAGGGAGTGTGATAAACTCGAAGTGATGTTCTTGGAACGAGGATACCCAAAGGAGTTTATTGTGCGTTTAAGAAATGAGGTGGAAAGGGGGAGACCACAAAGGTTTAAGCCCATCATTGGGATAGGAGTGGACAAAATCAATAGTAACCCAGTGAAAATGTCTACAGTGGGTCAGGATTCATTTTTGAGGGGTTTGGTGGTAGAATATAATGGAATTAACAAAAGAATGAAACAGACCCTAACAAATGAATGGAATAAATTTTCCCTACTAACAGATATAGAGGAAATAAGTGGAATGCACCCAAAATTGGTGTTTAAGAACTCCTGGAATATCAAGAACATTTTGGAAAAAAGAGATAACAAAATTAAGGGAACAAGTAAAAACAAATTAGGCACATATAAGTGTGGGAGATGCCAACAATGTTCCCACATCATTAATAAAGGGGAAGTATATTTACAAAGTAGGAAAAGAATTTTAAGAAGTATAGACTCCTACAATTGTGAAAGCAAGGGAGTGGTATACCTGGTAATATGTAAAAAATGCCAGTGTTTTTATGTGGGTAAAACTGAGAGGGGTCTAAGAAGGAGAATTTACGAACATTTTTATGACATTGGGAAGGGTAAATTAACTATTGCATTGTTTAGACTCTCTCTGACCTGCAATGAGTACAAATATGAATTTTTTGTGCTTGAACAAGTAAGACCGGACACAAGAGGTGGACCTTGGGAGGAGATTTTAGAAAGCAAGGAGCTATGGTGGCAGATTAACTTAGAGGCTGGCACTAAACCTGGGTTAAATGACACACTATCAATTTCCTCACTGCTTAAATTGAGGGCTCTGAAGATTTAAAATAGTATTTTAATAATCCACTAGAGGGGGCCATTACACAACATCTGTTTACATTAGTTCCTCAACAAGATAAACACAGTTTTTAACAAAGACATTTTTAATAAGAAATGATACAATTTTAAACTATAATATTTATTTATTTATTTATTTTTTTAAACAAATGTATGCACTTTAGAACTAAGTAGACAAATTAAATATTGTTTCATTACAAGAAGATGAGTTACAAAAGGGTAAACATATTATAAAGCATGATGACACTTTTGACTAGATAGGCATTAATATTAATGAGTAGGATGTTACTGATTCGCTATTTTGAATTAATTGATGTTGTTCTATTGGAGTTTATGTGATTAAATTATTGAATCAAGTTATATAAATGTAAATGTTCTTTAATGATATTTATCTGATGAAGTCCTAGATGTATGGACGAAAACGCGTTATATGCAGTTCATGATACAAGAGCATTTATTTGTTTTTAACGTTTGCAAGTGGAATATTTAATTAAACTTTTGGTGGTGATATCTAACAGCGATTCCTTGGTCTTTTGGCACTTTCGTTTTGGATTATTGGTTACATTTTAGTGCCTTTTGCTGTTTTGTTTGTGGAGCTGGTTTCTCTCTGTTTCTCCAGATCCCCAATAAGATTCTCCACTGGCGCAGCTATAGGGTTGAGATCTCAGCTGAGTGGCCAAACCAAGACCTCCAGCAATGGCTGTTCATCACACACTTCTGTCCAGCCATTGCTTCGTGTACCTGCCCAAGTAGCTGACACACACACACACTTTGAGATTTGATTTATACACAAACACACACCTGGGAAAGGCTGGCAGAGGTTTAGTAGCTATGCCTCCTTCTGCCCAGACTATAAGGTAGTTTTCACTGCCACCAGTGAGCTCCTTATCAGCTACTTTAAGGCCCTTAACAAAGGGTGTCCAGTCTTACTGTGTAATGTTACTATTAATCCAAGGGGTAGTTTGACCAAGAGACAAGGCTATTAGAAGTGGCCCACAGTGTCACCAAATAGACATGCAAGTAAGCTAAGAGCTTAAATATGTCTCACAAATATCAGCCACAAAGATAGGTTTAAATATATTTAATAATAAATAGTAAAAGAACAAGACAATACTCAGTAAATTATCACAGTAACTTCAGAGGTTAAAGATCACAGGAAATGTTTAAAAACAACATTGCAGGACAGTCTCAAACAGACACAGAAAACATATAAACTAATCTTTACTATATTCCTAACTATATCTAAAAGAAATGGCTGTACCCTAGTTAACTTACTTACAGCAAGGCAAGTGCAGAGGTGGTGAGTGGATGTTCTTGTTAGGTGAAAGACAAACTACAAACTGCCCCCTCTTTCTCTCTCAGAGAGGTCTTAAAATAATATCAAATATTACTGCTGGGTTAGCTTGGATGACATCACTTTTTGTCACCTGTCTTTAGTTCCCAAGCTAAACCCAGATTGTCAGAAACTACCAACATTTTAGCATCTCCCTGTGAAAAATACATATCTCTCAGATCTTTGCAACTGCTGGAAGACATAAAACAATAAAACACTTACAAAACAATGCAGAAGGCATCCTATTTATAGACATCCTGTCTCCTTGCTGCACTGAAACTAACTTTTACAGCACAATCATAAAACACTTTAATTTCAACTATTTTCTTTTTTTAATTGATAAAAATTTTATTAAGATCAAAACTAAAACATACAACTGTTATAAAATAATTGAAACGATTTTTTGATACAATAGATAAAAATAGAAAATATTGATACAAAAACAAGAATAAACATAACTATTTACAAGAGTGTTCACTACCTATGGATGACGTTTGCTATTTAAATTAAAAAAAAATGAAACTAGATTCATTTTACTGGTTTACCAGTAGATCATTTATACTTTTCCAATAATTGTAAGTTGTGTTCCCTGATGATCTAGTTCTAACTGTCATCATTTCAAATTTTGAGACTTCCATGAGAAGATCTTTAAAGTTTTGAAAAGAAGGGATTTGAGACGATTTCCAGTTTTTAGTGATTTCTTTCCTGGCAATGGATAGAACAGATCACAGAATTGAATATTTTTTTGAATTTACACAATTTGAGACTGGAGTGTTAAACAAAATAAGTTATTTATTGATTGAAAAATTATCTATAAAAATAGCTTGTAGGAAGTTATTGATGTCATCCCAAAATTTCTTTAAAAGATGACAATCATAAAAACTGTGTGCCCAATCCGCATTAATAACTTTCTTACATCTCCAGCATAAAACGTTTTCTTTAGATATCTTGTTGACTTTAAATGGAGTAAGAAATGATCTGTTCAAAAATCTCCAAGTAAAAATTCTCCATTTTTGTGAGGATGTAATTTTACGAGCTGATTGGAGTATACATAATTTATCATTATCTGAAGGATAAGAATTATTAATGGTAATAAAAGATTTCCAATAATTTTCTGAATGAATATCTAAGTCTGATTTTATTGATTTGTATATGTGAGAGAGTCTAATTTTATTAGAGTCATTCTGTTGAATGAGAACCATTAAATATTGTATTGGCCTGGGGAGTAATGTTTTAGTTGAAGAAGGAATAAGATCGAGCTTATCTTTGATATATTTCCTAGCTTCTTTTAAGTCAAGCCATGAGGATGAATCTAAATTATTCTCTTCAATAAGAATGTTAAGTGATTTTAACTCGTTATTATTCATCATTTGATACAAAACTAGTAAATGCTTTTGTTTAAGTAAATACATTTTATGATAATCTGTAGAGAAAATGATATTATGAGTATAGGCTATTGGGAAAATAAGAAATATCCAGTATTCATATGATTTGTGTCTAAGAATAAAGTTTTTGAAAGATTTCAAAATTAAAATTATGTAGTTGGATCTATATAATTGAATGTAATGATATGAAAAAAATTCTTTCAATCTCCAAATAAAAGAGTTATTTATTAACTCTTATTAACTTTTATTATTTTATCAACTATTTTCTTGAAGTTTTGCAGGTTAACCTTCTATGTTCTAGTTCCCACTGTTAAAACATACATTTACACAAGTACAAAAGTTTATATACATTTCTGCTCTAATCCAGCATGGCATGCTGCAGCCACACATCCAGGCTCAGTACTGTACAAATCCTGTTCAACACACACTTCTGTACCAGCAGTTTAATACACATATAATGTACAGTTCTAATACATTTGTAAGACAAGCATATGAATCATGTTGATATTCACAAATGACATATGATTATTTACAAAATTCCAGAGAGCTGTGCTGGCAGTATCTCCTTCTGTCACGCTTCTATATAAATCATATTAATATTCACAAATGACATATAATTGTTTACAAAATTCCAGCTAGCTGGGCTGGGAGTATTTCCCTTTGTCACCCCCCCCCCCGAAAACTCAAGCTAGATTTTCAAGTGACCCTTGAGAAACATTGCTTGAGAGAGTGAGCCTATCTGGGAATACCTTATCCCATTCCCTGTCTTGAGATTTCAGCTGCCTTGGCATTGCTGACCCCAGTAATATGCTGCACTGTCCCATCACATGTCTGCAACCCTAGGCTCCACTATAGTAATTTGGGATTTTTCTGGCTGTCTCCCTGCAGCCATAGATTGCCCTCAGACTCCTCCTGCCTTGTACTGGAAATAGTTAGCATCAGGGCCTCCCTATTGTGGTAAGGGTTCATCCTGTTAACATGGTACAGCTTGTGCCTCTGCCTTCTGCCTAGCAGTTCTACCACACAGTTAACATCACTGACCTTCATTAGCACATTGAAGGGTCCCTACCAAGCTGCCTGCAGCTTATTGTGCCTGACAGGAATGAGAATCATTACCTGCTGCCCCACAGCATACTCTCTAGCTCAAGAATTCCTGTCATACCAGACCTTCTGCTGTTGGGCTTTTATCAGGTTCTCCTGGGCCAAGCCAATGAGTTCCCTGAGACTTGTCCTGACGTTTAGGACATATACCACAACGGACTCCTTGTGGGATTCACACACACCCTCCCACTCATCTCAAATCAAATCTATAGGCCTGCTCACTCTATGCCCATACAGCAACTTGAAGTGTGAAAAACCTATGGATGCCTGGGGAACTTCTCTGTAAGCAAATAACAGATGGGGCAAATATTTGTTCCACTCCCTCTTGAACTGGTCTGCAAATGCCTGTAGCATGGTCTTGAGTGTAGAGTTTAACCTGTCAACAAGACCATTAGTCTGGGGATGGTAGGGGGTGGTCTTTAAGTGCTTCACCCCACAGTGCTTCCACAGACAAGCCAGCAGGTCTGACATAAAACTGGCACCTCTGTCAGTCACTATTTCTTTTCAGAAACCTACCCTGCTGAAAATCTCTAACAAAGCATTTGCCACTTTTTCTGCCTCAATGAAGGACAGAGCCACCACCTCAGGGTATCTGGTAGCATAATCTACTACCACTAGGATATATCTTTTCCCTGTGGAACTTGAGGTACTCAGAGGCCCCACAATATCCATAGCTACCCCTGAAATGGCTCCTGAATCACAGGCAAGTGCACTAAAGGAGCTTTCACCTTGTCTCCTGCCTTGCTTACCTTTTGGTACTGCTCACAGGTCATAGAGTACCCTGTTACATATCTGAAAATCCCAGGCCAGTAACAGTTCTGCATAATATGTCTCTTGGTGCTTTATGCCCATATGACCTGCAAAGGGAATATCATGGGCTATGGCTAGAAGTGCCAGACAGCAGGCTCTGGGCACTACCAACTGCCATATTCTTTCACCCTCTAGCCCTCCCTCAGGGGTCCACTCTCTATACAGTAACCCTTTGTCCCAGTGTACAGATTCCCCCTTCCCTTGAGAATCAGGTGCCTCTCTAACTATCTCTCTCAGGCCTTGTAATGTAGGGTCTGAGAGCTAAGCCTGTCTCAACTCTCTCTTGGTAACTCTTCCCAGCTCCCCTTCCACAGGAAGTCTGGTATTCTCTGACAGCAATGCCTCACTGTCAGCCTGGGTACTACTACTCACCTCTGCCCTTGCAGTCATTCTGTCCAATGGAACATCAGCACCCACAAGCAGCTGTGGCTCACCTTCAGTCACACTGCTACATGCTAGCTCCCTCCCTGAAGTAACCACCGCACCAGTCCTGGCTGCAAGTATGCGGTCTCTCTGGGTCTCCCCCAGGCTACTAGACCCACATGCTTGTCTCCAAGCCTGACTGCATATAACTGCATGCACACAAGGTACTGCATTATCAAAATCATTCCCTGTCAGGACATCTGCAGGGATATCCTCAAACACACCTACTTGCTTGCTTCCTTTTCCACCCTTCCAATCAAGGTGAACCCTAGCCAAAGGCATTTGGAATGGGGTCCCTCCTAAAGCTCTGACTGAGGTAGACTGCCCATGCAAGTAGTGCTCCTCTTTAACCATTGCACGCTTCACAATGGTTAGGTTAGAGGCTGTGTCTCTCTTAGCAGTGACCCGTTGCCCATTTACTAAGATAGGATATAACCTCTTGTGGTAATTTGGTACCTTTGTTGTCTCAAGACAACTTACTGCTGGCATTCTGTCATTCCCACTTACTGGCTCTCCCACCTTTTGTTCTCCACCTTGCCTCCATTGACATCTATATGCTACATGCCCTCATTGGTTGCATTTAAAGCATTTAACCCTTGGTCCTGGATGTGTACCTGGACTAGTGGCTTTCCCTGCTACTGTTGGACTCTGTTGGGGTGGTCTAGGCTGCCCACCATGGGTTTCCTTAGACCCATGAGCAGCACTGGGTATCCCTTTCCTGTGCAGTGATGCCCTGCTTGCTAGGTATATGTCTGCCTTCTTCCTCAACTCATCTGCAGTACTGCATTGTCTATCAGCTAACCAGATTCTCATATCCTCAGGCAAAGTGCTAAAGGCTTGTTCCCTCATCAAAAGGTCAGCCAGCCTTTCAAAACTGGTGACTTGACATCCACTCACCCACCTATGAAAATAAGTGCTTAGTTCAGCAATATATTCACACACACTTTCATCTTCTTTGCGTCTTTTCCTATAAGCTACAGGTGTAAAAGCATTCTAATAAGCAATTTTTAACTGTATTACAATTTAAGCAATCAGTATCAGACAATTTGGAAATGGCAGTTACATCTTTACCGTGGAATAAGGGGGTCAGGAACTGTACCCAGAGTCCTTGGTCAGCATTATACTGTTCACATACCCATTCAAACATATGAATGAAACTATCAAAATTATCCTCCTCTGTAAATTGTGGAAGAAATTTACTAACCTTTACTGCTTCTGTGGTTTGGTTATTCCCTTCCTGATTACCTCCATGACCCTGGCGAAGAGTCAGCATCAAATTTTCATGTTGCCTCTGCCTCTCATTTTCTTCAGCCTCCAAATGTCTCAGTTGCTCTACGGATTCTATTTCCAAACATCTGGCCTTCAGTTGATGTCTCTTTAACTCCAGATGGATTTTTAAGTCCTCTGAGGCAAAAGTTGAACTGTCCATTTTCTGAGAGTTGTACATCCCCAAGGCCAGTCTGGTTGTCCTCCTGGTTGCTGGTCTGTGACGCAGCTGTAGTTAAGGCTGCAATCATTTCTCCTGTAGTGAGGTTGCCATGCCCCACTGCTTTGGCTTGGCATATCTCAGCCAACTGCTTCCTTGTCAGCTTTCCATAATCCTCCACTGACATCCTTGCCTGCTCTCCCTGACTAAGCTAACAAAAAATAAATAAAACTATTGTGATATGAAACTCTGAATATCTACCATGTGGCTGCTTGAGAGTACAAACACCCTCTTTAGTCACCACTGTTTACAGGCTGCAAGAGTTCAATATCCACACCACTGAATCCCAGTATATGATATGGTGATCCCACCACTGCCAGGCAAATGTGACTTCCCCACTGTTGCCATTTGTGAGGATTGAGGCTCCTTGATTATTGGTCCAATCGAGGGTTGTCACTCAAGTAATGGAAAATGGCAGTTGTGGTGCCCGTGCATAAAGGTGCCCCCCAATGTACTCTAAGTATTATAGGCCTATTAGTCTCACTAGCATTATAGTTGAACAAATAAGTAATGATATGGGTGACCTTATATTTCTGGATACACATCAGTTTGGCTGTATAGAATGCTGATCATGCCTGGTCAACATGGTTGAGTTGTTTGAAAGGGTTGCTGAGGCCATGGGTAAGGGGCATACAGTCCACCATGCATATCTAGACATTGCCAAGGCCTTCGACATTGTCTGCCATGCTTGAATTATTGAGAAACTCTCCCAACTCAACATTAACCCATACATAATTGGTAACTAGCTTTCTGGCAGAACTCATACTGTTAAGGTTGGGGGGGTATTTGTTCTAGACAAAAAAATGTCACTATTGGTGTCCTACAAGTCTCTGTCCTCAGTCCCTCCTATTTGTTATATATTTATGTGACATTAAAAAAAGATATCAGGGAACTTTGACTAAGCAAGTTTGCTGATGATTGCCAACTGGGGGCAGTTATCAAATCTCATTCTGATACTCAAATTCTCCAGCAAAGTCTGGACCAAAAGAATGTTTGGCATATTAATCATGTGCTTACTCTAACACCAAGAAATGCAGCATAGTTTCCTTTGGTAAAAGGTGCAAGCATAGAATGATGATGTAGAGAAAATATAGTGGTGTTAGAGGTGATGTGGTTGATGCAGGGGAATGATAAAGACTGGTAGAATGTCAAAGAATACAGTATTCAAAATGAATAATGATGGAATGACTGGAGTGGATGCCAGCTGTTAAATGATGCTGATCTCACGACACAGGGGGAAACTGATAAAGGCAAAGAAAGGTAATGTAAAAGAAACATGAGAAGGGTTACACATGAGTGATTAGTGGCTTGGTGAGAACAGACTAATTTGGGAGAAGCGGAATGAGGAGGCGGAGGTGAGATAACAGTACCTACCTCATGGCAATGTTAGGGTCAGGATTGTCGTTTTTGCTGATAGCTGGCCTTGAGGAGTTAGATTTAATTAACATTATGGGTACAGATCAACTATAACAAACAGTTCTAATTATGACAGCAGAGGAATAGCTAGCCTGCAAACAGCAATTCCTGTCCTCAGCAATCTCTAAAGTATAAACGAAAAGCAACATCAAACACAAAACATAAACCTACACCCAATGGACCACCAAAAACAAAGCCCATAAGGTAAGCAAATAATCTGCTCAGGACTCTTGTCATAGGGGATTTCATAAGGAGAAGATTACCATTAGATGCTTATCTGGAGGCAGGATCTGTCAAGTTACACATGCTCTTAGGTCATTGTGCTACAGGTACCAGTATAATTCTATCATAGTCCATGTGGGAGTTAATGATCTGAGACATACTTCTCTGGATTATATGAAGAGAGACATTATGGACCTCTCTGTATATCTGTCTCAGACTGGTATGTGCCTTGCATTGAGTAGCATTCTACCTTCACCAAAGATGATGCCATAGTATGAACAAAAATGATTGACATTATTTGGCTTAGTTGATGGTGTCTGTCCAAGGGGATTCAATATCTGTAAGCCTGGGAAGATATAGTCAATGGACCACATTGCTTTGCCAATGATGGCCCACATCTGCCCCCCCCCCCCGGGGTTCCGGATTTTGGCTAAAATTTCATCCAACCCCTTAGCGCCTTTTTTAGGTAAAGTGAAAGTGACAAACCTACCAGCATAGCAAGTAAAGGAACCTAAAGTTATTACTGATCAATGCTAGGAGCCTTAACAAGAAACTCCACACTCTACAAGCTGCCCTTACTCTGGAGAATATAGACATCTGTGTTGTTACTGAGACATGGTTTAAATTCCAGAAAGTATTCTGGCAGTGCAAGGCTACAGTGCCTTCCACACATTTAGACCATCAGCTGCACAGACATTGACTAAAGGTGGAGGTGTATCTATCTACATTATCAGCAAGCATATCTCAAGGTTGGTTAAACAAGATGATACCCTGGAGTTCATCCATGTGCAAATCACCTTAGAGTGCATTATCATATCTTAGAAAGCTATAGGTCACTATCTATGTCTCAAGAGTCCCACAGCTGTTATCTAGACCTACTGGAGGCACTCTCTATCCAACCACTCTATTCATGGGAGACTTTAACTACCCCACTATAGACTGGGAAACATACACTGCTTCCAACCTGCAGGCATAAGGTTTTCTGGACTTTATTAACATAAATGCCCTTGATCATGTAGTGCATACCTCATTCAGAGGTACAAACAAACTGGACATTGCTCTTACCAATATTGTAGAAGGCTGCATCCCCTCCTGTGTCATGTCCTCACTGGTGACATCAGATCCAAAGTTGTCTCTTTGAAATAAACATGAACTTGAAAAACCCAGAAAAAACTGTTACAGTTAAAACTATTCTAAAGCAAACTACATCTTATTACGTGACAATTCGTCAAAATTCAGTGCTCTGCCAAACCCAGAGTTCACAACAGTCTATGCAGAACTATTCACAGTAACACTGTACAAACATGAAATGGCTGCATAGAGGCTGTTGTACCTATCAGAAGTTATCCCAAAATAAACCTCCAAAACAAACCACACTGGTAGAATCCTAATCTTAACATGGTATATAAAAGGAGAAAAGGCATGACCAAAGTCAGAAAGAGCATATCTCATAATGAGAAGAGCTCACTAATAAAACTAAACAGGAAACTAAGAGGACTAATTAAATCTAACAAGGCCATCAATAAGGTCAAGATAGTTTCTCAGACTAAAGAAATGACAAGGCCTTCTACACCTATGTCTGGAACCATAAAGGTAGCATGCAACAGTTGAAAAATTATATGGTGCTGCTTACTGTGATGGATTTGAAGTCTTCTTAAGATACTCAGTCTTGCTGGCTGGATTCTGTTGAAATCAAAGTCTGGTTATAGTTGCATTTACAGTCTGGTTGCACACAGAAGCTTGCAGAATGTACACTGATAAAAAATATTTACAGTCTGGTTGCACACAGAAGCTTGCAGAATGTACACTGATAAAAGAATATACTTTGCAGCCCCCAACTCAGGGCAGTAACAAATAGCTTTTTATAACAAACCACACATACTAATGTTACAGCTTTTAGTTATTGTTCTACTTTACTTCTTAATCAGCATGGATGTTATAACATTTACCTCAGGACAAATGTGTCCCTACCAATACCCCTAACATAACTGAATTAATACAGATCTTTATATACAATTTTAGTCATGCACACATATACATTTCCTCTTGGTATTCTATTTTAGAGAATTACTCATCCTGTAGAATCAATACTGATTGTTGCAGATGCTGATGCAAATGCTGACTTAATAATATTATTTTTAAGCTTCCTTGTTTAACAATGTCCTGTCACATTTTTGCTGAATTTATGAGGCCAGCTTTTCTGACAGTGTGAACATCCTGTTTTTGTCTTTGGTATTGTATTTGGATCTTTGTATAAGAACATCTGTTCTTGTGCAAATGCTGATAAGTGCAGAAAAGCATGTTTTTTAAGGAAACACATTGTAACAGTGTCATATGATAGAAACATGTCATGTTGTCCATTCTTTAAAAAAGCAGATTTTACATTTTTGCTCTCACTGACAATGAAATGCATACATCCTGTTTTTAAGTCTGTAAGGAAAGATGCGCATTCAGCAAGTTCATTATATTTCAAGCCACAGTCATTTAGTATGGATGCTGATCACATATTACTAAACTCTATTTCTGCATTTAAGCAAGCTTTATTTTATACCTTATTTATGTTACATATTTGTAACAGAATTACTTTTAACCTTAAAACCCTGTTGAGCATAATCTTACAACAGTGTGCAGAGCTGGCAGTAAATTATACCACCTTTACTGAGCAGAATGACATAGTGAATCTGCTGGCCGACAAATTCAGCTCAAACTTTACTCTCACTCCCCCACCCCCACCCTTTGTGAAATCCCTACCAGCACAACCTCCTCAACTAGCAGCAGGGAGCAGGTCATAGTGGTGCTTATATCTCTCACCCTCACTGTACAAAACATCTGAACAAAGCCTAAAATAATAGGGGGGCAAAGGCCCCAAAACAGGGTCAGATTTTAAAAACTGCTCTTGTAAATTTAGAAAGTTGTTAGAATGACATGATTTGTGTCAGCATGTATTTATTTGAAGGATATGAAGACTGAAACCAAAATTTATGTCATTATTTAGTAACTTCAGTCCTTGGTGATTTGCTAGAAAACCACAAACTTTATGAGGAACAGATTGAAAATATCAGGCAAAAGTTTGGACATTCTGTGAAAATCTGGAGAGCTGAGAGGTATGAGGTGCTCACTAAGACTAAAAACACATCCTCAGTCCTACAATAGCCCATGTTGCCTCCTAAATAGCCTGAAACATGACCTGTCAGGATCACTTAAGTCACTTTTCAACGACAGCCTCAAAACAGACTATATACCAAGCAAATGGAGGATGAGAAGTTATCCTCCATCACAAAAGTGGACCATCTATCGATTCTGGAAATTACAAATCCATTAGTCTGACTGGTCTAATATGCAAAGCCATGGAATTAATTATTATGGAAATGATAAACAAAGGCATTGGCAACCTACAGGCACTGAACCCATCCCAGTTTGGTTTTGTCAAAGGAAGGTCATGCTGACTTAACCTGATAGACTTCTTTGAAAAGGTAATCAATGTAATGGATAAAGGGAAAAGGGTGCATGCCATGTATCTAGACCTGGCTAAGGTGTTTGACACAATACCCAGCTCAGGTATTGTGTACCACCTCATTGAACTAGGCATAAATCCCTACACAATGCACTGGATTGCCAGCTGACTCACAGATAGTACCCAAGAAATCAGGATTGGTGAGACCACCTCTAAGAAGAGGCAGGTTACCAGTGGAGTTCCATGGGGTCTGTGCTGGGCTTACTCCTATTTGACATCTACTTCTCGGAGGTCAAGGATAATGTCAAGGGCTTCTGGCTCACCAGGTTCACAGATGACTGCAAACTGGGAGTTATCATAAATACCCCATGACACTAATATCCTGTAAGAGGGTCTGACACAGACAAATGACTGGTGCCAAAGCCATGGATTAAACCTCAGTGCAAATAATTGCATTATACCACCTAGGAACACAATTTGTTAGAGATGCAGTTACAATAGGAACCTACAGTCTATGCTTTCTCCCTCACAGGCCAGTATATCTGGCCCTGAGAAGGTTGTCAACACAATCACTACACCTCAAACAGCACCCACTCCTACACAACACACACCCACATATGCGGAGGTCCTCAACAAAAACATACCCAAACAAAGGAGGCCTCCAAGACAAAAACATACGCTATCTCCACAGCCCTCCACACCAGATATCATGCATAGTCCACACACCTGTGTCTCACAGCCACTAAGACTTAACCATAAACCCAACATATTAGTTATAGGAGACTCCATTATGAGACACACAGGTGTGCCTCTCACCTGGCCGGATAAGGAGAAAGTCACGGTTAGTTGTCTGTCAGGGGCCAGAATCCACCATATTACGTACACACTCAAGTCTCTCAACAACAGGTACTGCTATGACTCTGTCATAGTTCATATTGTGGTGAATGACTTGAATCATACCTCCCTGGACTATATGAAGAGAAACATGATTGAGCTTGCTGAATGTGTCCCAGGCAGGTATGCCCCTAGCCTAAGCAGCATTCTACAGTCACCCAGAATGATGCCTCAATACAAACAGGAAATGACTGACTTTAACAATTGGCTTAATTTTTGGTGTCATTCCTGGGGGGATCTAGTACCTAACAGCTTGAGAAGATATGATCAACAGACCACAATGCTTTGCCAGAGATGGCTTGCATCTGTCTCACTTGGGCTTCAGTCTTCTGGCAAAGGCTCTTGCCTCCCCCATAGTGCCTTTTTTAGGAAAAGTGATGAGGTTTAAACTGTCAACATACAAATTTCAAAAAAATGCAAATTAAAGGTCATGCTGCTAAACACTAGCAATCTAAACACGAAACTGGACTCATTGCGAGCATTCTTAACCCTGGAAAATGCTGACATCTGCACAGTTACAGAAACCTGGTTCAAAGATGTGGAGAGCACCCCAGCCTTACCTGGTTACTCATCCTATCATACATTCAGACTCCAAACTGTGGGCAATAAAGCCAAAGGAGGTAGAGTTTCAATATATATTAAAGACATGCACATCTCCAGGCTGGTCAAACAGTATGATGTACAGAAGACACTCCGGGTGCAGTTAACCATTGAAAAGACAGCTATTCAAATCATAGCTAGCTACCGGCCCCCAAATCTGACTCAAGATGCCCAAATCGCCTATCTGGACCTCTTCGAATCTATCAAGATTCAACCCTTTACCCTGATCCTGGGTGACTTTAGCTACCCAAACATAGATTGGAAGAACTACTCATGCCAAACACAAATGCCCAGAGATTCTTTGATTTTTTTCCATGCAAATGCCTTGGAACAGCTAGTTGATACCCTCCCACAAGAGGTGATAATATCTTGGACTTGGTATTAACCAACATGAGTATCCACTGCAGCATCCCTATAGTATCATCCTCCCTGGTAATATCTGACCATAAAGAGATTATTTTCGAAGTCACCATCTCCCCGACCCCCCCCCCCCCCCAGTTAAGGTCAAACAAAGAAACTTCTCCAAAGCTGATTACAGCCTCCTGAGGGATGATATAAACAGCTTCATAGTCCCCTCCCCCTCTGTAGGAACTGGCACCAATATCCAAAACTACACCAAAGTTCTATACGGGCATTTATATAGATGCATGGAATCAGGAATACCCGACAGGACTAAGTCATCATCCGCAAGGAAGAGTAAACCTGTCTGGTGGGTATCTGCAATAAATAAACTCTATAACAAAATGAAAAAAATTGCTTTCCAGGAGCAAGAAGGAGCAGCTTCCCAAATGGAAGCAATCTGTCCTTAGCCTGAACAAGCAAATAAGAGCACTAGTGAAATCATCCAAAGCAAACTTTGAGCCCAAATTAGCCTCATCTACTAGAGACAATCATAAGGCCTTCGCAAAGGAAGCACCCAGATCTGTTCAGAACTGGTGGTCAAGGACACCACATATACAAATGCCATAAATGTAGCAAACTTGCTGGCTGACAGATTCAGTGAAAACTTCACCCCTCTGTCCTCCCATCAATAAATCAGGACATCCCCAGTACCTGCCACCTTCTCCTTATATCTAGGACACAGGTTATCACTGCTCTCTCAAAGGCAAAAAATACAGCCTCCATGAGACCTGATACCATCCCAGGCTGCATCCTATATGAACTCAGGCAGGAACTTGCAGCACCATTAGGTGTCCTATTCAACCAAAGCCTGAGTATTTGCTTCATCCTGGCTGAGTGGAGGACAGCCAACTGTCATCACTTTGCACTAAGGTGCAGCGTCCACCGATCCGGGAAATTATAGACTCATCAGCCTAACTAGCCTGATCTGCATGGCTATAGAATGGATTATCATGGACCTCATTAACAAGGACATTGGCAACCTCCAAACACTCGATCCCACACAGTTTGGCTTTATCAAGTGGAGGTCATGTCTGTTAAATTTGGTTGACTTCTTTGAGACAGTCATCAAAGCCACTGACGAGGGGAAGATGGTCCACACCACCTATCTTATCCTTGCCAAAGCCTTCAACACTATTCCCCACTCAGCTATAATAGATAAACTCTCTCAACTAGGCAACAATCCATATGTTACCAGATGGGTAGCAAACTGGCTCACTGATTGAACTCACCTAGTCAAAATAGAGGAAGTCACCTCAAGCAGTAGACCTGTAATGAGCGGCGTACCCTAGGGTTTGGTCTTGGGGCCCCTGTTATTTGGGATTTACTTTTCTGAGGTGCAGGCCAAAACCAGTGGGCTATGGCTGACCACGTTTGCAGATGACTGCAAGCTGGGCGGTGTCATTAATTCCCCTAGTGATGTGGACATCCTCCAAGAGGGTCTCACCCAAACAAATGACTGGTGCCAGAAACATGGCCTCAAGCTGAATACCAAAAATGCATCATCATCCCCTTTGGGGAGAGTGATGTCCCCACAAATTATCACATTAATAACAAGGTCCTAAGCACGCAATCAGTCGTGAGGGATTTGGGCACCCAGGTTGATAGCAACCTGACTTTTGACCACCATGTTGCTTCCGCTATACAGAAAGCTTTCTACATGGCCCAACTCATACGTAAGGGTTTCTCATCCAGGGACAAGGAGGTCATAAATCCCTGTATTCTTCCCTTATAAGGCCCATTACTGAGTACAACTCCCCTTTCAGCATGTATCTTGCTAAGCACATGCATCAACTGGAGAGACCACAGAGGTTCCTCACCAGGAGAATCCAGGGCCTCACACATCTGCCATACACAGATAGGCTAAAAGCTCTATCCCTCTACTCAGTTTCATACAGAATCCTCAGATGTGACCTCTGTCCAACATACAAGGCGATCTTGGACTATGCCTTGATGGGGCTGCTGCATATCCACAAGTCACTCCAGTAACACACACGAGCAGCCTCAACCTGGTTTGTGACATCAATAGGACTTGTTGGCAGGACAGATTTGTGTCCCAGAGACTCCCCCATCTGTGGAATAGACTCTTCTCCACATCAAGCAGAGTACCTCTTTACCCCTTTTTAAGTGCAATCTGGATAATCGGATAGGAAACAGAAAATACACCCCAATGGGATTCCACCTGTATCCCTGCAGGACAGGGGCATCAGGTGCTGACTTGTCTAAACATGGGCTAAACTCTTCGATATGCTTATAAGGGCCTCAGGGACAATAGCCTAGTAACTTCCTATGATCGTATAGTGCCTTTTGGGAAAATGTCTATCCAGGCAAATTGCACCATTGAAGAGACACCCCTAAGAGATGACCCAGTAGTTAGAGATCTGGGAACATATATAGAAAGCCAACACATAGCCAAGGTAGTAAGAAAATTATTTTATGTCACCCAACTTATATGTAAGAGTATGGAATCTAGGTCCAAGGAAGTTATAGTACCACTGCACTCAGCCCTTAGACAGATTATTGTGTACAATCCCCCCTTCAGCATGCACCTGACTAGGCATATGTAACAGCTGGAATGCCCACAAAGGTTCCTCACCAAATGAATCCAGGGTATTAACACGCTGTCCTGTACAGACTACATTAAAGCTATGTCATTATACTCTGTTGTTGAGAGGTGATCTGTGCTAGCATATAAAGTATCCAAAGATCCAGCCCTGCTGGAGCTTCTGCTCATCTGCAAAATGAGCAGCACCAGAAACACTTCATCTAGGGATCTGAACTTTGCTTGTTACATAAATAGAACATGCAGGCAAGACAGATATGTGACTCAAAGGATCCCCCATGCTCTGGAATAGACATCCCCAGTCCATCCCTAATCTTATTAAAACATAACCTTGACCATTGGATGGGAAATTGCAAATTCATCCCCGGGCTAGCCTCTATGTTTGTTATGGACAGAGGCCAATAATAAGTATTCCCTAATTAACATTGTATGGGTAATCATAAATTCATCCCCAGGCTGGCCCCCAATTCTCTTACAGGAAAGAGGCTGACAGCAAACATTTTTTAACTAACATACCCCCCACAATACTTTTTAGCATCCTCCTAACTAACATACCTCCAACAAATATAGTTCCCTCAATTAAAACATACATGTTCAAGGGGATAACATTGGGTTGGGTTGTGTGGCTATATACCTATGAACCTAATAGAAAAATGATCAAATTATGTGAAGAAAATATATGGTGAGGATAGTGAATGTAAGTGTAGGTAATTAGAGGGCTTGAGAAAGCAATATATATGTGTCTATCTTGCATTCCAAAATGTGGATGATGGAAACAAAGTAAAATGAAATGAACAGACTCATGTTATCATTGAAAAGTTTTGTTTATATCTGTCAATGAGTAAGAAATAGAAGCTGAAATTGTACCCTGTGAAAAGTGAAAATGTTATCTTAAAGTACTAAGTATGAAATGTAAAAGGTAAATACCATTATGATGATGGCATTATGGAAAGTAAATAAGACTGCATTGGATTGATGATAATGTTCAAAATATTCAGTTGTAATATATGCATGCACACACACACACGCACACACACACACACACACACATATATATATATATATATATATATATATATATATATATATATATATATATATATATATGTATATATATATATATATATATAGATAGATAGATGTATGCCACATAATCGAAAGTTCACTTATGCGAAATTCACTTTGTTGAGACGAAAACACCAAATGTTCAAATAAGTGAACATTCATATCAGTGGAGTTTTACACAGGGAATAAAAGCAGATGGCCAACATTTAACCTTTAAACACACCACAGTATCTTAAACCCACCCAGGTGGGGGGGATGCACCCCCACACCTCCTAAATATATATACCAACTCTGAGATCACACTACAGTGGGGAAAAGGGCAAATTTTCCCATGTTGGCCAACTACCTCCATTTTCTGTGTCAGACTTCACTGATTTTCCCATTCACTTATTTGAATATTCAGAGTTTTTGTCTTGACGAAGTGAATTAAACGTAAGTGAACCTTTATAAAACAAAAAGGTAGTACAGCAACCCAAAAGTACCAGCTGACAGCGTAAAAAAGAAGAAAAGTTCAGTTACCATAAAATGCTGTCGCTGGTGGCTACACCTCGTAAACACTGTTCAAACAAGATTCAGCGTGTCCTCACAGCTCAGAAAAGAAGAAAGATTTCTTCTAAATGTCTTCAAAACTACTCCTGAAGGGAAATCGTAGTCTTCATAGGCACAATAAAGCAAAAACGTCAATGTTGCTTCCAAGCAGATAATGATGGTCAATACTCCAAGTATAATAAAACACAGCTTTATTCACAAGGTGCACAAAAGTTAGCGCTTTCGCCATTAGGCTTCATCAGACTGTAAAAAATACATTCAACAACAGTTGTTGAAAAAGTCCGCCCTACTCAGTGATAGGTTAGAATTAATTAATTAAGGTTTAAAGCGCCCTGACAAACAATTAGGTAAAACTCATACACATCTTTGAATATATAAAACAATGACACTAAATAAAAATCCTATGTTGAAGCATAACTTTTTAAAACCTCACATATGCATAACGACATATACTGCAAGTTATCTCACCAGAGTTGTTAATAAAAAACCATGTGTAAAAAATAATAAACAAACACTATATTTTATTAACAAACATCATGGTCTAGGGAGCTTTCTACCTTTCAATACAGGTTTAATGTGAATTTTATCATTAAGACCCGGTGGGTCATCAGCTCTAAGTCTGATGATCCACCTGAGCTCACATTCTAAAGTACGATTTATTAAATCACCCCCCCTATAATAGGGTGTTAAATGTTGTATAATACTGAATCTGAAACAATGACCAGGACCTGTCATTTTATTGTGTCTGGCCAATGCATTAAAATCTGACCCTTTCCTGATGTGGTAATTGTGTTCCCTATATACCGTAGATTTGTGGATGACCTCTTTTTTCTCTGGTTTGGGGGAGTAGATACACTTCAGAACTTTGTGAATTTCATGAACTCTTCCACAGATTTTCTAAGGTTTACTTTAAGTTACTCTGATAGTAGGATTTCATACTTGGATGTGGAAGTGTTTAGATTGGACAATGGACTTCTGAATACCTCTATACATCGTAAATTATGTCATCGGAACACACTACTCTGTAGAGACAGTATGCATCCTAAGCATATATTTTATAATATACTAAAAGGTCAATTTATGAGAGCATCCAGGTATAATCCTACGGATGATTGTTATTTGAAGGAAATAAAAGAAATGAGAATGAGATTCATTGATAGGAACTATGACCCTGAATTAGTTGATAAGGTTATCTTAGAAGTACACAATCTACGATCTACTAGGGCTTGCCCCTATTTTTCTGACCAAACTGGATATCATGGAGAGGGCCTCCCATCATCCATTACGGAGGTTAGACCCATTATATCATTCACTAGAGATATGAAGGAAATTAGGGACATGTTCTATAAAAATTGGGACATATTGTTATCAGATGGTGATGTTGCTAGTATAGTGGGACCTCAGCCCAGGATTACATACAGAAATAAACCTAATTTAAAAAGGTTATTATGTAGACCAAAGAATACTGGCTATAAGCAGACCTCTGTGAATATGAATAAAAATACGGTATCATGTGGTATGTGTAACCACTGTGAATACATAAATGAAGAGCTGACTTTCTTGCATCCTGTTACTGGACATACGTTCCATTTTAGTACTAATACCAATTGTAATAGCAAAAATGTGGTATATTTGGCTAGATGTGAAGGATGTCCCTCATTTTACGTGGGGAAAACCAACAGGCCTTTTAAGGACCGCATTAGGGAACACAATTACCACATCAGGAAAGGGTCAGATTTTAATGCATTGGCCAGACACAATAAAATGACAGGTCCTGGTCATAGTTTCAGACCAGTTTTTTTGGGGAAAAAATTTTTTTTTTTTAGGGGATTTTTTTTTTTTTTAATTTTTTTTTTTACAAATATAATTTTTTTTTTTAAAATTTAAAATTTAAAAAACCAAAAATTTTTTTTGGGGTTTTAATTTTTTTAAATTTTTAAAAAAAAATTATTTTTTTTTTTGGGGTTTTAAAAAAAAAATTTTTTTTAAATTAAAAAAAAAAAAAATTTTTTTTTTTAAAATTTTATTTAAAAAAAAAAAGGGAAATTTTTTTTTTTTTAATTTTAAAAAATTTATTTTTTTTTTTTTATAAAATTTTAAATTTTTTTTAAAAAGGTTTTTTAAAAAATTTTTAAAGGTTTTTTATTTTTTAAATTTTTAAAAAAATTTTTAAAAAATTTGGGTTTTTTTAAAATTTTTTTTAAAAAAATTTTTTTCCCCCCCTTTTTAAAAAAAAATTTTTTTTAAAATTTTTTTAAACCCAAAAATTTATAAAATTTTGTTTTTAATAAAAATTTTTTTAATTTTTTTAAAAATTTTTAAAAAATTTTAAAGGTTTTTTAAATTTTTAAATTTTTTTAAAAATTTAAAAATTTAAAAAAATTTTTTTTAAAAAAAAAATTTTCCCTTTTAAAAAAAATTTTTTTGAAAAAATTTTTTTTAAAATTTTTTTAAAAAAATTTTTTGGTTTTTTTTTTTTTAAAAATTTTTCCCTTTATTTTTTAAAAAAAAAATTTTTGAATGTTTTTTTTAAAATTTAAAATTTTTAAATAAATTTTTAA